>NW_003307591.1:776368-783530 GCF_000143455.1 Volvox carteri f. nagariensis
CCGTCCCGTTCACGCCCTCCTTCGATTTCTTTTTCTTCTTCTTCTCATGCCGCACCTTGTCCTCCTTCTCCTCCTCCTTCCTCGCCTCCTCATCCATCACTTCCTCATCCGCCTCCGCCGCGGCCGGCGAAGAGCGACCTCCTCCCCCTCTGCCGCCAGCCCGTTTCGCAACCCGGGTCCTGGGAGTCGGTCGCAAGCGGACTCCCGGATCCCCTTCCCCCTTGCAACCAGCCGCCGTACCACCACCCTCACCGCCGCCCTCCACTTTCCGCGCCTCCGCCAGCTCTGCCGCGGCCTCCTCCGCCACCTCCGCCGCGAATCGTAGCTCCTGGCGGTGGCTGTCCAGCAAGTGGGCCGCCGCCTCCTCCTCGGTGACCTCTAGGCGGGTGGAGGGAGTTGGAACGCAGAAGGGGGAAAAGACGAACCACACACGAGTGAAGCTGCTGCCAGGGCAGAAGGGGGGATCGGACCCGGGGGGCGGATTGGGGGTCTGGAGAGACACACGCGGTGCGAGGGACACGAGCATCACTCTCGCCCTCGCCCTCAATCTCACACACACACACACATACACACACACTCACACACACACTCACACACACACACGCACCTCACACACACGCCCTCAACCTCACACACACACACCTCACACACACGCCCTCAACCTCACACACACACACACCTCACACACACGCCCTCAACCTCTCACACGCACCTCACACACACGCCCTCAACCTCACACACACACACACCTCACACACACGCCTTCAACCTCACACACGCACACGCACCTCACACACACGCCCTCAACCTCACACACACGCCCTCAACCTCACACACACACACACACGCACCTCACACACACGCCCTCAACCTCACACACGCACCTCACACACACGCCCTCAACCTCACACACACACACGTACCTCACACACACGCCCTCAACCTCACACACGCACCTCACACACACGCCCTCAACCTCACACACACACACACGCACCTCACACACACGCCCTCAACCTCACACACACACACGCACCTCACACACACGCCCTCAACCTCACACACGCACCTCACACACGCACCTGCACACACGCACCCTCACACACGCCCTCACCCAGCGGCTCCTGCCGAGCCCCGATTAGCAGCAGCTCCGTGCCGGGTACGTCCAGCAGGCTCACGTCCTCGGCTCCGACCCAGCTGGTTCCACCGGAGAAGGCGGACCGCTGGGAAGGACTGTACGGCGGAGTACGACCCGCGGTGGGGCGTCCCGGCTCACGGCGCCCAGGGTTCTTAAGGGGGGGGATTTGGAAGGGGGGGAAAGAGAGAGGAGGGCGGGTGGGATGGAATCGGTTAGTGCTAACCTGCACTAACGGTCCAGGGGGGGGCGCCCCCCCCCACACACACACTTGTGCGGACACTGTAACTGTAACTGTAACTGTAAGCTAACGTCAGGGAGGGCCAACTTTCGACATCCCGGGAGCATTACCCTGGGGGGGAACACAAGGGGGGAAAGGGGGAGTCCAGTCCCCCCCAGAACCCTACGTTGGACACAGAACGGCGTTGGGGACTACTGCTTGGATACTACTGGGCAGGTGATGGGATGATGGCGGGATAGTGCGCTGACGCGATGGTGGTGTTGGGATGTGGGTCGCCCCGTAGGAGCGGGGGAGGGGGAATGCCACCAAGAGGGAGGTACAGCAGGGGGAATTGACGCCGCGGCGCGGCGGCGGCGGCGGCGGCGGGGCAAAGCGCCGTACCCTGCCGTACCCCACCTTGATGCTCAGGACATAGCGGGCACTCCGGGCGATGTGAAGCTCCTGTTGTACCGGGCCCAGGCCCTCCGAGCCCGCGACACCCTCGACCCGGGGTGCGGGTGCGGGTGCGGGTGCGGGTGCGGGTGCGGGTGCGGGTGCGGGTGCGGGTGCGGGTAGCTGCAGCACGTAGGCGAGCTGCGTGCTGGGCCGCTTACGACTGTGGAGCCTGTGTGAAGCGGCGACATGGGGGGCGTGGGGGAGTGAGGGATATGGAAGGTGTGTATGTCTGTGTGCGTGTAAGGAGGAGGAGGAGGCGGAGTTGAAGAGGTTGCGGCTGCTGTACAGAGCAGAACAGGTCAGGTCAGGAACGAGGCGAAAGAGTTACATCGCACATGCATACATACATGCACACATACATATAAGCATATGCATCACAGGACTGCTACTTGCTCCCGTAATAGTTACTCTTCTGCCATCCTTGCCACTTCTCGGCCTGAGGCGCAAATCAATAAGACGCATCATTATACACGCAAAAAAGAATACATACATAAATACATACATACAACGCAACGTTACTCTTTTCCCGGCACCTCCGCACTCTTCCCCACCTCCCCCCACCCACCCACCCACCCACCTCCCCCCACCCACCCATCCACACACACACACACACACGCACCTGAGCATGATGCAGTAGGTTCCCCGACCCGCCACTCGCGCCGCGGGCTGTGTCCGCTCCCCCCGGGTCTTCGTGCAGTAGTGCCTGGCAGCCAGGCCCGCAGTCAGCTGACCCACACTGTCCGCCACAGCGTCTGAGTCGGAGTGAGTGCATGAGGTGGGGGAAGAAAGGAAAAGAAGTGGAAATGGCAAAGGAGCGAGCGGGGGTTCTAGGAGACGGGAAGGACGACGAAAACGGTAAAAAGATCGAGTGGAAAGGGCGAGGAAAGAATGCAGGGAGGGGAGAAGGGTTTGGAGGGAAACCCACGCGTTACAAGTGTTAAAAGATATGGTTTTATGCAAATATAACCTGAACACATGAACAGGACGCAGAAGCAATTGATCATCAAGGCTAGCAGGGCAGAGACGCTTGGCATGAGGCATGAGGCCTTCTGACCATCATGTACATTAACACAAACACGACTTCCCCAGGTCGGTAAAAAAGCGCAAACAAACAAAACTTGCCGCTCTTACCCACAAAGCCAAAGAAGCGCTCATGGCGATGCGGGTCCGGCAACCGCTTCTTCCCGATGATAATTAATCGACATGGAAGCCCCGACGACGGTGGCGGCGACGGTGGCGGCGGGGCTTCACGGGGGGCCCCCCTTGCTTCCTGCCCGCTGGGGCCTCCTCCCTTGGCAGCGGTCTCCTCCGGGGCAGTGGAGGAGGAGGAGGAGGGCTCCTCCTCGCCCTGCGTACCATCAATGGATGCGGCCCCAGCTTGGATCATACCCCGCGAACCTCCTTCTCCTCCTTGTCGCTGCTGCTGCTGCTGCTGCTGCTCGGATGCCTCGTGTACAGATGTAGCGGTGAC
Organism: Volvox carteri f. nagariensis; assembly: GCF_000143455.1. Lineage (NCBI taxonomy): Eukaryota > Viridiplantae > Chlorophyta > Chlorophyceae > Chlamydomonadales > Volvocaceae > Volvox > Volvox carteri. Next base: position 779,651 of record NW_003307591.1, read on the forward strand.
GGTGGCTGTAGCAGTAGCTGTGCGGTCGACAGGGGCAGCGGCAGTAGCTGGGTTTTCCTCGTCGTCGTCCTCCTCCTCCCGTCCCTGCCCCTCCTCATCTTTTCCCCCTTCCTCCCCCTCGCCAAGGCCCGGTTTTCCCTTCTCTTTTGCCTCCTCCTGCTGCTGCTGTTGCTGAACCTCCGCGCGTGAGGGTGGGCCCCGACGTGCATGTGGCTGCAGGATGATGTAGAACCTGGCCACGTCATCTAAATCCGCGGGGTTCTCCTGCTGGACCTGACAAGCCCAGTGGGTGTGGGAGAGGAGGGGGGAGGGAGTCTTATGCCAAATGCACAAACTCATGAGGAAGTGGAGGCAGAGGAGGTGGCGGATTAAAGTGAAGGACACAACACGGTAGTTGTGTCCCTGGGCGGTGGTGGTGACGCTATGGGGAATTTGTAAAGAAATACGCCGGACGCGCAACTGACTTCAGCGGCTGTGCTGATGGCCACGAGCTCAGGTGTCCGACCCGAACTTTCCCCCCCGGGTATGAAAGGTAGGTGGTATGTCAAAGGGCAAGCTAAGACCCCACAACGCCGAATAGAGACCAGCCGTACACGTACCAGATCGCTACGTCTCTTCGTGCGAATGGTGCTATTGAAAACAAAAAGTGGCTCAGCAGCTTTGCCGTGCGTCGTCGTTGTCGTCGTCGTCGTCGTCGTCGTCGTCACGGCGTTTCGGACCTCCCGAACAAAAAACGAAAAGAAAACAGACACGCAGACAAACGAAATGACACAGGCAAACATACGGACATACAAGGGAAACCACCCACCTCGCCGTAAAGCCCCGTGAGGAACCAATTTCACCATCATAGAGCTTGCACTGCACATGGGCTTGGAAAGGCCACGCTGCTGCTCACGCGCCCATGCAACATCTCTCAATCCCAATCGCCAGGTAACTAACACGCACGGCCTTTCATCCCGCCCTACTTTAGGTCGGTAGAAGAAGTAGATGTGCCCTTCCTCGAGGGCTCCCGGAGGCAGCGGCGGCCGGTTGGCTCCGGGACCCTGAGCGACACCAGCACCAGCAGCGGCGGCGGCAGCTTCTACCTCCGACGCAGGCACCGCCGCCGTCGTGGTCGCCGTAGTCGCCAACCCCGGGCCCGACGCCTCCGACTCTTCTTCTTCCAGGTCCCACTCGGATTCCGATTGAGGGCCTTCGGAGTCGGTTTGGTCTTTGCCGGAGTCTTCTCTACCCGAGTCAGCTTCTTGGTTCTTGGGCTTCTCGTCGGCAGCGGCGGCCTTCTCGGCCTTCCCTCCTGGCTCTGGGGCCTTTCCTGGCTCGTCTTCGGCTGACGTCGGGCTTCGACGAGCAGCACGCTTGTGCTTTGACGGGATGTGCTTCGGCCGAGTGCCTTGCATCGCGTCTTTCCTTGCGTGGGTTGCGGTAATGGGCGGTAGAGGGAAGGAAAAGATGTGAGAGAGCGGTGCGCGTGTGGACGAGGCTCAGCAGCGCGCTTGACCTGTCACCTTCTTAAAGGGCCGACTGGGCGCCTGTCTGTTTATTTTTTGCGGCACGCTGGACGCGTCTCTCGTCCTAAGTATCTTTCATTAAAAGTTTAGTGAAGTTTAGTAATTACATGCCATGCCATGCCTGTAGATTTATCGGCTTGGGTCAATGGGGAATAATTGGCAGAAGAGTACCGACCCCGCGCCGCAAGGTAGTACCGACCCCTGGGTCAGCCTCAATCGATTCCCCGCTGTCGTCCCACTTTTCGTTGCGTGGCTTTCCTCCTCCTCATAATTATATGAATGCTGCCTTTTATACCTTTCTTTTCCCCATCGACCCACCCACCCACAGGCCTCCTCGATCTCCACTTCTGCAAAAAGCTGCATGGGAAAGGGCGCGGCGCCATCGGAGACAGCGTTGCGGCGTTTAAAGGAGGAGATAAAGAATGGGCAGGGGAGAGAAAGAAGGGGGGAGAGGCTCAATGCCAGTTTCTTTCCACTCCAAAGGCGCTGAACTTCCAACGCTGTCAAGAGGGCGAGAGGGCTCGAGAAGCTGCACTCTGCAATAGCAACACCAGCAACACCCAAATCGGGAAATAACCTTACCATGCAACCGGAAACCCTGATAACAACCACCACATCAACACCATTAACAATACAGGAAACAATGGAACAGCCTAAATGACAATTAAGCTGTAGCAAATGGCAGCAACACGCGAGGAGCGCGAGCACCTTGGATTCTTAATCAGGGAACGTTCCTTCCCAGCTCTCCCCTTTCCCCCCTCACATCGCCACCCCCGTCCCCCCCCCCAAAATACACGCACACACACACACACAAATCATCTTCGACTGTTTCCCCCCTCTCTACAAATAACCCTCCGAGTAACACTTCTTCACGCACACACACACGGACAGACAGACAGACAATATACACATTACATCATTATCAGCATCTCAGCAGCACCAGCATCTTCATCCTTCATCTCGTCTCCTCATCTTCTTCATGACCTTCAGCCTCATCGTCATCATCACGCCGCCTGCTGCGCCCGCTGCAACGCGGCAGTGATGGCCGGGGCACCCGCCACACACGCCGCCCACTGAGCCTGATTCAAGTTGAGGCCTTTAGCACTGGGAGCCAGATCGCCACCGCCCTTGTCGTAATATTCCCGTACACCGACGTACGTCACACCCTTGAACTCGCTCAGCGATACCCGGCGCCTGTACACCCGGACAGAACAGAACGGGACAGCGACGGGGAGAGGTTCAAGACCTGGCTGAGGACGAGACACGCTGAAGGTTCGGGCTTTCGGGCTCCATGGTGGCTCAGGTTGGGCGATATGAGAAATTATCAGGAAGTATTTCTAGGTGCTCTCCAAGTACATACATACATATATACGTACGCACGCTGTTAAAACACATGCACGTGATGCGTGATTGCCTACCGTTCCAAAATTCCCCTAACCCCTCTACTGCCCCACTTTCCAAACGCCCCTCCGCCTTTCCTGTCGTCTCCCCACCCGGCATGTCGCCATTTTGCCTGTCATTGTACTGCAGCGGTCTGACAGCTGTCGTACACTCACATTCCACTCAGCTTGAGACAGTACGCTAGATCTCTCCGCCTGAGTGCCTCGTCCACAGCCCCCATATGCTGTTGCAGAGTGCCCCAGTCGGCCGGCGACAGAGCGATGCCCTTCTTGCCTGCGGGTGATAGCGCGCGCGTGCGTGTGTGCGTGTATGAGTGTGTGTGTGTGTGCGCGTGTGTGCGTGTGTGTGCGTGTGTGTGTGTGAGAGAGGGAGACACGACGTGGGATCATACGCATGTCACGACCTTAATTATACATTATATACTTGCATACATATGCATGTACACATGTACCAATCTTCGTTATCATCATTACTGTCATCAACCCATGACATCATCCATTTACCCATTTCACGTTAGTACCAGCAGCTATTACCAGCAGCACTACTGCCACTCACCGGGAAGCAACTCGCCGTTTTTCTGTCCAGTTCGTACGACATGAGTCGAGCCCGGTAGCGGTGGTGATGGTCGTGATCGTGGGAGTGGTGAGGTGGTTGTGGGAGGTGGGAGACCAGTGTGGAGGCGGGTGAGGGAGGAGAGCGAGGAGGACAGCAACAGCACGCGGCGGCTCTCATCAGTCTAAGCCGGGTAACGGGGAAAGATAACGCGAGCAAACACAGCACTACAGCCCCCAGCTATAGCCTGCGCCAGAAGCTTCATTCAGACCTCACGCAAGGCGGCAAAACTGCCACCAGGCCCACACACATTACCCCTCTCCCCCCCTCCCCCAACCCACACTCCGCCCCTAAGAAGAAGATACCGCTCTCCACCCACCCATCCACCCCGCACACAGCGGCCCCCCCCCCCCCCCCAC
>NW_003307591.1:783580-784679 GCF_000143455.1 Volvox carteri f. nagariensis
CTCCGACAGCGGCAACCGGGGGTGCGGCCGCGGCCTGCGGCGGAGGCGGCAGCGGCGGCGGCGCAGCCGCCGCCGTCGTCGTCGCAACCGCCTCCTGCGGCGGCGGTGACGGCGGCGGCAGCAGCTCCCCAAGCCCCCCGACGGCGACCGAGATGTCGGGTGCCGCCGCCAGGAGGGCCTCCGCCTCCGCCAGGCTCAAGTTGACGCCCTTCTTCGCTGATCGGGTCAAATGGCAGCAGCCGCGTCGCAGCAGGAGGAGGCGGGGTAAGGAGGGTGAGGAGGAGGGGTACAGAGGCGGCGGCGGTACAGAGTAATCACCCTAGAAAAGAAGAAGAACAAGAGGGAGGTTTTGGCGCCAAAAGGGCCATTAGGGCGGGTGTGACGGGAAGTCGACCCGGACAGCAACAACAACAACAACAGCAGCAGCGGCAGCAGTAGCAGCAGTACCCCTCCAAACCCTCCTCCTCCTCATCATCTTCATCCTCATCATCACCCCGCCCCCAACCCGGATGGCCAGGTAACGCACAAGGGTGGAGTTGTCCGTCCTTCTCATAGTACTCCCGGAGCCCCAGGTAGCAGCTGCCCCTGCGGAAGGCGGGTGAACAGAGGCAGCCGGGAGATGGGGGGGGAGGAGAGACGAACCACGACACCGCGAGCGAGTGAAGCTGATGCCAAAAACGGGGTGTGTGTTGGGAGCGCCGATGTTTGCAGGTAGACGATGCAACGGGGGATGTGGTGGTGCGGAATCGTCGGCCACCAGCGGCGTGTTACGTAGGCCGCGAACTTCTTCTCCCTCTTCTTCTCAATCCCATCCCTCCCCTTCCCTTCCTCCCCATCCCTCCCCTTCCCTTCCTCCCCTCCCCTCCCCTCCCCTCCCCTCCCCTCCCCTCCCCTCCCCTCGCCTGCCCTCCCCAACGCCATCCCCACCTGAACTCGCTGATGGCAGCCAGCCGGGTCCGGGACAGCTGACACGCCGGTGCCGCCGCATTCCCGGCCCGCTGCGCCGCCAGCAGCTGGGGCAGCTCACGAGCCAGCCGCGCCCACTGTCCGGGGTCCATGGACAGTCCCTTTTGAGAGGGAGCCTCACCGCCCTCACCCT
>NW_003307591.1:784729-792449 GCF_000143455.1 Volvox carteri f. nagariensis
GAGGGGGAAATCATGCGGCACTGCCACGTCGGAATACACTCTAAAACACATCTTACACTATATAGATACACGCCGATACACTCCTGATACACACCTGATCAGACGGAGGAGGCAAACGGGCACTCGCGGACGACCAGATCCTCCCTGGTAACCGAGTAACCCGGTGGCGAGAAGCGCAAATTGCTGTCCCCTACACGCGTGTGCGAAACTCTGCTCTCAGCTCCCCTCATTTCACCCCCTGTACCGCCTAACTTCCCCCCCTCCCTCCCCGACCACTTTCCCTCTCTTCCATTCTTTCCCACACAGCCCCTGCTCATTCCCTCACTCTTCTCCCCCGCCCCGCTCCCTCCCTCCTCTACGCCCCCGACACCATTCCGTACGTGCCTGATAGAACTCCCGTACATCCACATGCAGCTTGCCGGCCCATTTGCGGACCCGCGCCTTGCGCCGCCCACTCAGGTCCGAGCTGTACAGCACCTCGTCAGTGCTGGTGGTGCCGGTGCCGGAGCGGGAGCGCTTGGCAGCGGCGGTGGCGCCATCCTCGCCAGCAGGCCGCTTGCGGCCGCGCTTGGCCTTGGCGGCCCTGGGCTCGCCATCGCTGTCGTACTCCTGATCGCTGCTGCCGGCCGCGCCGCCTTCGTCGCCGCTGGCAGCTTGAGCCCTGGGCGCCTCCTGGGCATCGAACTCCTCCAGAAACTTCTCGATAACGGACTGGGGAGGGGGTTAGCGGAGGAAGGGGAAAAGGGGAAGAAAATGAGCTGAGCGTGTGGTCTCGGGACACGCACGCGCGTGTGTTACAAGTTACAAGTGTGTGTGCCTCGACGTGTTTTGACGGAGCGGGACGCAGTAGGATGACTCACATGGAGCGGAGGCTAGGAGCGGGGATGGCCACCTGCCCATGGACCAGACAACTGACAACGATGGCTCCACACGCGAACCCACCGAAACATGGCGTTTGTATTCCGCAATAGGCTTGCTCAAAGACAACGTGTTTTGGACGTGTGTGAGTACTATGCGCTCGGTGGTGACGTTCCTGCAGAATTGGCTTGGCGTGAAGATGCGGTCAGTTGTACCCAGCACTAATACAACTCACATGTCAGCTGTTTTTAAGTAGTCGTTAACCACCTGCAGGTAGACATAGGAATGTGAGCTGTCGCAGCCGTCTTGCCGCTTAGGCAGCGAAACCGTTCACCTGCGTAATCTGCTCTTCTTCCGCATCAGCCATTGCCGTTACATATAGATTTGAAGGCAGTTTTGCAGCAACTTCAAAGGTGGATAAGCGGCGCTGGTCAGTTGCTTCGAATAGGCTGCGATAGCGTTGTCTACAGGGCTGAACCGTGTTCCGTGCAATTTGTTCTTTGGCGGTAAGCAGAAGCAAATATGCACGTCTGCTTGTGGTGAAGGCGCGGCTTGCTTGAATCCGGAATGTAAACATTCGCTACGAAACCCGCCGGAACCGTTATGTAAGCTTGGTGAAGTCCAGGCCACTCCACGCTAACGACGCATGCTACACGCTTTAACAATACCTTGTCATAGCTTGTCACAACTATCGGCATCTTAATCGGGCCTTACAAATCCAGAGAGGCGTACTGTCCACGGCACAGCACGCATCTCGAATGCAAAGTGGCTAGAGTGGCCAAGGTTTAGGCATTGCCATAGCATCTGACCAAGGCAAATCCATCACAGCGTCCCTTCCTGGTCCTAGGTGCTGATTGGGTGGTGCTGTTATACCGCCCGAGGGCCCATGCATGTCCTATCCTACAAAACCAGTCTGAACAAAATATGCAGCCGCACCTGATATCTAAACCTCCAAGATCAGAAGGACCTCCGAACTAAGCAAAGGCGTCCATGTAAAGCTAGGGAAACGCACGAACAGCGTCGCACGGCGTTGAAGCAACCGCTGTCCCAAGATTGACTGAAAAGAGGGTCTCTGCCAGGGCCTCGATTCACCAGTTATCAAGCGGCGCATTCCACAACACACACCCACACGCGCGCAGGGCCCTAACCACAATCCTTAGCTTCAGTGCTACAAGAAAATTTTATTTTCAAGTTACCTTTTCTTACTGTCGCCAATTTTTGCAAGTTCCATATTATTATTTCCGCTCACCGCAAGACCCCCCAGTGCTCTTCTGCCGCCTCGTGGTTCCTCGGTCCATCTGGGGGCTCGCTCCCCCACGAGGGAGCGGGAAGGGAGTTCTCCAATCCAGGACTCCTTTTTCTGCCCTTCGCCCCACTTGCCTTCTCCCATGCTGCCGACTTTGAACTACGTCTTGTCACATATCTCGACGACTCGTTTCGGCACGCCAAGCAAGGGACATCTTTCTTTCCTTACATACACCTTACACGTACAGTACTCTACAGTACTCGTAAATAAAGGCCGGATCTTGAGGCCCAATATTAATGCCTGCAAAACAAAATCCAAAGGAGACACAATAACGAAGACATTTTGGAGCACGACGGGCATTTTGCGCACGTCCATAATATATCCTCCCCCCCGCAGGCGGCGTTTTGTCGCGTCAGGTCGCCCGCGTGGCCTTCCTCCAAATAAAGCACCTTGCGTTTCAACCCGACCAGTCCGGCAGCCCAGCAGAAAGCACCAGGCACAAGCAAACAGCTGAATAAGGGCGAAAACAACCGTCACGAAAACAACACGGGCCATCATCATACCACCCCCGTCGCCACGTGGCACACGGCTGCGGTGGAAACGGAAACCCGTGCATGTATGTGTGCATGCATGTGTGTGTGTGTGTGTGTGTGTGCAGCACACCACACCACACCCCACCGCACAACGCGTCATAAACCCCATCAGACCAGACGACACCCTTAAGAGACGCTTACGGATCTGCCGCCTGCTGAGTATAAGTTTCGGAGCAGCTCAGGTTGTAGGCCTAGGCATACGATACGGACGCATCACATACATACATACATACATACACACGCACGACACGGCACGCACTCTGGCACAGTGAGAAATGACGTAATGCGTAGCTATTATGGGTGAAGAAGCGCATGTATATCGTCGAAAGGACAGGGCACTCAGTCACATGTCTTGGCATACCACCACCACCACCACCACCGTAACCTCCGTTCTAGGGGAAACGCGCTCTCCTTGCTCTGAGGCTGGAAAGAAAGAATAAGAGATTGAGAGTCACACCTCCATCAGGGTCCACTCACAGGGTCGAACAAAAGCAGAAGCAGCAGCACCAGCACCAGCATCAGTAGCAGCAAACGCGGCAAAGACCGACCACCCGGTGCATCGGATTTTCCTTCGTGTGCGCGGCACAAAACATAAAGCGCACACGCACACAACACGCGCACAATACACACGCACACGCACTAAAAAGACATTGTCACGTCGGGTAAGAGGGGAAATCATTCAGAGCAGAGGAGACACAGCGATAATCATAAATATATTGGCGGGTGTAGCTAATTTCACAACCCCACAAGGACACGGTGCGCACAAAAAGAAGTCTAAAGGGCCAAGAGGACGCGCACTGAAATGGCAAATAGGCATCAAGCAAAAAAAACACCGAGCAAACAACCAACCGCAAGTTTCCAGGAAATCTAATTTTTTAAAGACGGGGGAGCGAATGCCGCCACCCGAACCGTCCAAACCGTCCATCCGTCGTTCACAGGCGCAGGCAGCAGCAGAACATGCTCCTAGTAGGTGGCGGCGCGCGAGCATATGTGTGTCCTCGTTATTAGCCTCCTCCATTGGGATATTACGGACCGACTTCAAGCTGCCTATGTATTTCCCTCGTACCATTCGACCGCACAACACCCGTCGAATGAGCGAGTCATCATCACACAGGTGAACCAATATGGTGCGCCGCACAAATTAGAGAACACCCACACCACTCAGGAATCCGCACCACCACCACACACCAGCCATGCAAAGACACCTGCTGGCCTCTGGTACCTCTTCTTATAGCCGCATACATACATACATACGTACATACATATATACATATATACGTACATACATACATATATACATATATACATATATACATACATATATACATATATACATATATACGTACATACATATATACATATATACGTACGTATGCACACACGCACCACAGCAGCCGCCACCACTACCATCAGCACATCCATCCATCACTAACCACATCCCATGACGCATGATGGCGAGGAACTCTTTCGTTCGGTAGTCCAGAACCGGCCAGAACCAATATGTGTGTGTTTTGGGGGGAGGGGAGAGGGGAGGAAAGACGAACCACGAGCGAGTGAAGGTGATGCCAAGGATGCCAAAGACGGATGCGCCAGAAGGGGAGGGGAGGGAAAGGGAGCAGCCGTTTTGTCGCGTTCCCCCGCCTCAACCGTCCCGCCGCATCCAATCCAAAAGGCCCTCTAGCGTCACGCGCTAACTGCCAACCGCCAACCGACATATGTGCGTGCCCATAGTGCACCTTCCGCTCACACACGACCAGCGAGGCGAGACGCGACCGGACGTCCGGGCAGATATTGTCTAGTAAGCTTCTCCCACCCCGGGCACTTCTGACTGCAATTCAATCCTTGCGCAGAAGGCAAAACACGCAGGACTGCGTGGCAACCTGTTGTCTACTGCTACTACAACAGCAACAGCAGCAGCCGCAGTAGCAGCAGTAGCGGCAACAGCAGCAGTAGCAACCGCAGTAGCAGCAGTGGCAACACTCTGGACATCTTCATCCCCCAGCGCTGGGCAGCTTCAAACACTCCGCCGCCGCCGCGACCCCACGGACTCCCCTCCCCCCACTCCCATCCGCAGCACTGCCCTTCCAGTCACATTCCTCCTCGTCACTGACGACAGCCCGCCCACCACCCGCAAAACCCATCAAGTCCCAAAACCCCAACTCACTCAGCCGCGCCATAGCAAAGCCAAGCCCAGCTAAAGCCGCCGGAAGGACTGGAGAGCCGCACACACCAGTTTTCCCGCTCGCCAAAACCACCGACCCAAACCCCCCCTTATACTCAGAGAAGCGAAAGCTGCTCTGTTCCACAGACCCAAATAATATTATTGCAGCAGCAGCAGCAGCAGCAGCAAATGGAAACCACCACACCCGGCGAGGGATGATGACCAAGTCGCTGAGAGGTGTGGGCGTTGCAGGCGTTCACCCCGCGGGGGAAGAAACGATGATGCGTGTGTGTTTCAGACCCTACCAACCGCGCAGGATGGAGGGGCCCTCCCAGCCCCCAAATATTTTAAACGCCGCAATGGCGTCGCAGGGGATAAGGCACACAGGCGTGTTAGCCGCACAAAGCACATCAACGGCATTAATGCAAAAAGGACACTCGCCACAGGCCTCTCTATGTGCCCTCTCCAAAGCCGCGATACATACATACATACATACACACGCACCCGCGCGGCCAAGATCTCATCAACATAGATCTCATCTTGGCAGATGCTTTCCTCCCGCACACAAACACAAAAACATGTCCGACGGTGCGCACTTTCCCGCCTTCCTTTTCCAGCTTCCCTTTTTTCGAACCCCTAGAAACACGGGGTCATCCTCTCCGCCGCTTCTAGCTCCTCCTCTCCAAAGCCACACATCCTCCGACACCTCACCTCGCGTCACCGCACCTCACATCACATCTCGGGGTTCGTTCGGCACCACCACTACTCCCTCTTCCCTCCGCAGCCAGCCACTCGCCCGGCAGTGAGACATATCCAGAAACACCCGACACAGCACGCTGCGCAAAGTAGAGTCTTAAACAGAGAGCCCCTCTCCATCATCGCCATCACCATAATTCATGATCATCAATCGACATCGGCAGCAGCCCCTCCCTCCTCCGCCTTCACAACGTAACACCAAATACACCACAGCCACAATCACCAAACCCAATGTTTCCTTAACGCACCCGAAATGCGACACACAGACAGAAATAGAGACAGACAGGCACAGACACGCAGACAGACACACACGCACATCCTCTACTTTATCACCAAGAAACGGTCACCATGAGAATCATGTGTCGTTGATGTGCTATGTCGGACTGAATGATGAGGCGATAAGACTGGCCGATTCACAAACATACAGACCCGGGAGAAAAAGTATAAAAATGCGACCACACGTTCGCTTAATAGCGTCTGACTGACTGATGCGGCACTGGCGCCCAAGTCCATGGTGGCTGCGCCGCCTCGACGATACACACACGTTTCTCCCCCCCCCCGCCGCCCTTCCCGCCGCCCTCCCTCCGCATTCCCGCCGCATTCCCGCCGCCCTGCACTGTCTTATACACTACCACGCACAAGAATAATACCCAAATCATGGGATATTTGCGGACTTACTTCTGAATCGTCATCGGCCCGTAGCTATCACCCGGGCGGCCAAGGGCGGCCAAGACAGAGGTTATCCATGCCTGGCAGCGACGTTTGGACGGACAAACGGATGGACGGACGCACGGGACGCAGAATGACCACCTGAGCAAAGCAAGGGAGATGCTGACAACCCACCCACCCACCCATACGCGCACATGCACGTGCCCAAGCACCCATCCGAGCTTGCGCGCAACCTCCCTGACCTCCGTACTCCTCCTCCTCCTCCCCCCCAGCAGGGAGCTGCCGCAATACACGCTCTCCCGACCGCTGCCAATAGCCAGTAGAGCAAGCGCCATATCTTCACTTTGCCACACACGCACACGCACATGCATACACACACGCAATGCCGCACATACATACCTACATACATACCTTCCACACTGGCACACACGACTCACGCCCCGGGTAGCTGCTGCAACCCCAGGGAGATGAAATGTCTTGTTGCGCCGCCCTTGCCACCACCACCTCACACCGCACTTCACACCTCACCTCCTCTCACCCTACCCCAAACCATACGGGTCCTCCCTCGGGAGACGCCAAGAAGCACAGCGACATCCCTCCTTCCTCCCGTCCTCAACGGCAGCCTCCCATCCGTCCCGCCAGCAATAGCAACCTCACCACCCCTCCCTCGCCCCTCCATATCCCCCTCGAAACTGGCCCCTGGCCTGCTTGCCTGCCTGCCTGCCTGCATACACCTCTACCTGCCTGCCTGCTCTCTCCACTATGCGATACGTGAAAAGCTGAGTGATCAGATCAAATCAAATCAGATCATCTCAGACCACCAGACTAGACAAGACAAGACCAACCTGGAGCTCAAGACACCAAGCCATTTCATGCAAGCCAGTCAGCCAGCCAAAAAAGCCAGCCAGCAGCCATATGAGCCCCATATATCTTCTTTATGAGCCATGAATCACGTGCTCCGCGTCCCGTTCTGCCTCATCCATGGCCTTTCCGTTCCCGTCCGCGAGCTGCTGCCGCAGCACGCTGCCCCCACGCAACTCCCGATTGAGCTGCTGCGGTATGTATGTCTGGCTGATCCGAGCGGAGCCGTTGCCGCCCCCGCCCACCTCACTGATGCGAGCAGCCAGCTCCATCGCGCGCGCCATCTCCCGCACGCCCCGGGTGTCCCAGTTGACGTGGAAGCGGTGCTTGTACTCCTTGCGGTTCTTGATAAGACCTGCGCACCATCATCATCAACATCGTTAGCCCCATCATCATGATCATCATCATCATTAGCCCCATCATCATCGCCATCATTAACCTCATCAACATCAACATTAGCCCCCATCATCATCATCATCATCATCCCCGCCATCGCCTCTCCCGTCAAAATTCTCCCCCATTTTCCACACGGACAACCCCACCCACCCACACCCACACGCCCCGNTCGCACCCCCA
>NW_003307591.1:792702-793251 GCF_000143455.1 Volvox carteri f. nagariensis
TACCTCCGTCGAATGCGACACCTGATAGCCCCGGTCCGTGAGGACGTCGATCAGCATCTGCGCTGCGCGCGGGTGCTCCAGAAACATGCGGTGCTCGGTGGCGTACTCGGCTCGGCCGGCCAGACCGCACTCGTGAATGAGCGGCATGATCTCCGAGGTGATGAGATCAATGACCTTCTGGAAGAGATCCGGGTAACGCTCGCTGTGGTTGTCCAGCCGCATGACCAGCTGCTGGCGCGCGTGTTGGGACACGTCACGCGCCAGCGGCAGGTGGCGAATGGACGCGTACGTCTCGTAGCTGAGGTCCAGGGAGGACTGGTACCTGCGTGAGCGTGATGTGCGGGGAGTGAGAGGCAACAACAGTGGTGGGTGGGTGTGTAGTGGTGGTTGGATAGTTCAGCAGTAGCACAAAGAGCAGGGGGAAAGGTGGGGCGGGAAGGGGGGGCGGGAAGGGGGATAAGGGAGGATGGTGGGAGTGAGAAGACACACACACAACCCACAGCTCAAAGAGCACTTCTTGACCTCCCCAGCACTACTCCAGCGCGTAGA
>NW_003307591.1:793336-803215 GCF_000143455.1 Volvox carteri f. nagariensis
CCGGCAGCCACTTCCCTGACTTTGCAGGGCAGGGCATCAATCAATCACCGCCCTACACCGGATCAATCCCTCCACCCACCACCTCCACCCCCCCCCAACTACCACTACCCCCACCCCACCCTCACCCCCACCCCGACCTGAGCTCCGTAGTGATGGCCTCCTGGGTCTCCGCCAACGTCCCCATGGCGTCAATCAAGTGGAAGGGGAAGAACTGCTTCAACCGCAACACGGCACTGTGGTGCTGGCGGAAGATGGCGTAGCGCTTCTTGGCCTTCTCAATGCTGAGATCCGTGGCGCGCTGCTCCCTGCGCGCCACGGACACAACAAGTTATAAAGATTCATAAATTTCCTAAAGACAGATTTTTGTTGCCAGAGAATGCTTTGCGAGGTAAGAGTAATAAAGATACCCTAAGCCCAGTACCTAGTAAAATCCAAACAATAAGTTTTTCTTGGAAAGAGTTACAAGCTTGATAAAGTTGATCAGCTTCTGCTTTTTGACACAGAGCGCAGCGATCTCCATCAGCGGTTTCGCAGCGATTCCCATCAGCGCTTCCCTAGACAGCTGAAAGCTCAACAACCATATAAGCACTCCAACCAAGGACCTGACCTGACCTGGCCCAACGCAACGCAACGCAACGCAGGTACAGACAGGCATACGGACAGACAGACAGACAGACAGAGACGCACCACAGTTGGCCTGCTCCGGCATCCAAAACGCGCTTGTTGTGTACGGACGCCAGCTTGGCGCGTTCCAACTGACGCATGATGGACGTGTCCTCGTCAACGTAAAGCATCACCACCTTGAACAGCGGCCGAGGAAACTGGCTGCGGTGCGTCGTGTTGGCAAAAATGCCATGCAGCTCGTCCAGCTTGTCGTACAACAGCTTCAAAAAATCCACCTGGGGGCGGCGCGGCCGCGGCCACAACAAAACCGAGCGAGAGCAGTATTAGCAACCGCATCAGCACCGGAGGCAGTAGCGTAGCAACAGCAGCAAAAGCACACATGCGATGCTCGAAGTCTTGATGATGATGATTAGGGGGACAGCTGTGTTATTAAAGGCTCCTAGCACTACTAGCCATGTAGCAGCAAAACGGAAATGGGTCTCGTACTGGTCCTCGTAATCTCACGAGAACGAGGAAGCTCCGAAACCTACCGTTATCGCTTTCTTTTCATGCTGCCCAAAATTGCAATATACCGCACGTCCGCAGCTGCCCGCCAGTGACCCATATCGCCTGTTTCCCCACCCCGCCCTGGCTCCATGCTAGCGAAGAGTAGGGTCCAGTCCCGGGGCGTCGCCATAGCGGCCCTCCTTTCTCGCTTTCGGTTTTTTTACAGGGGGAGATGTATCACGGAAGCGTTTTCAAGGCCATCCATCCATCTGTGAATTGGGTTGCTGGCGTGCTACCTACCTGCATGGCGGTTCGGGGGAAGCCGTCCACCAGCACACCACACTCCGGCAATTGACAGCTCTGGACAAGCAACGCCTCCAACACAACGTCCCCGACCATGCTGTCGGGGATAAGTTCTCCGCGCTCCATTAATGCGCGTGTGCTTTCATTCGTTTGCTGCGGCGGGCACAAGGGAGGGGCTTGAGCATAAGGCGGCCTCCTGGCCGTTCTCAAACACCCGCGGCCTCGCAGATTGTGAAATTGCTCACCAGCAAGGACGAGAGGTTTACACTGTGGTCCAGGCCGCGTGTTTTCAAGATATGCTGTGTGTTAGCGCCCTGTAGGAGAAAATTTTGGTTCGTTAAAAGAAGAGAGGATGGAACGGCTCGAAATGCCGAGACATGGCCTTGGAACCGGCACTCTACCTTGCCAGCTCCTGGCGCTCCGTTCAGCCAGACCACTTCGCGTGGAACGTTAACCGACTGTAACGGGATAAATCAGAAGCGTGTAAAGTCTCCCCGGCCGTGGACTCGAAACCGTAGCAACTCGCGCAGCGAATGGAAAGAGCTGCCGTGAGGCTTGCTCGCACCTTCAAGCGAAATTTCTCTTCAAAGCGACGCCAACAGGCTTCAAAGGTAACCTGGGCATCCATCCTCACGTCCGCATCGCTGTGAACCTTGCTCTCCATTAAGGCAACGGCCGTATTTGTCTGAGGAGTTCCAAGGTCAACAGCGGTGACTGTTTGGCAACGTGTCTCCCCGAGCCATCGACAGAAGCGCCGCTGCTCGCAGTTGGAAGCCAGGTTCAACGAGGCCAGCCTTCCCAGCCGCTGCGAAGAAGGCCCGGGGCCGGCAGCCGGCTGTGCAGAGCTCACGGACTCCATAGGTCGCTCAAGCGCCGTAAAATTGATCCACAAACTCTGGGCCGCCAAGCGAGACAGCTGTGTGACCGGCGCGGCCATGCTTAAGAGTGGACTACAGGAGAGCAACATGGCTAATGGCTACTCAATCTAAGGACGGCTTCACTGTTCACAACTCCTCTGACCGCAATGCAGTGGACCGTCGCCTTGACAGCGGTCGCTACAAACGTTAGATAAGGAATGCCTAATTAGAAAACGAATTGAGGAATAATACTAAGGTTATATCTAATGTATTGTATTACTGAAATGACGGCATACGTGCCCAATGCAACGTCAAATTGGAAGAAGTGGGGCCCAACTGTGCGAAGGCCGAATGAGGTCGTAGCCAACGGCAGTTGTGCAAACAAAGAGCATTTATGAAGTTGCCCGGATGTGACCTATAACGGGCATATTCAAGGCCGAAACGTGTTCGCGCTTAAGTCGGCAACAAGGTGAACGGCGACACGTGCACGAGAAGACATGACTACGAGGAACATTCCATTTTTTTACCTAGCTTCAAAACCTCGTACCAAATAACCTCCCTAACATTACAAGGACTCTTGCTGGGTTTGTTGACTATTCGGCTTTACGCCTCTTTCTTCAGCTATGGCAGCACCCATTACCTGGCAAACGTTCTACCCTGTCGATCGGGTATAAAATTGACCTGGAGTACCATGCTGTAAGGCACGAAAATGGTGCTTACTGGTGTTTGTACGGCGGAGCGTTTTTCTCAACAGTTCTTGCTTCTCGCCCTTCGTAAGGAAAACGCACGGATCAAAACTTTTCGCCCTCATCATCCCTGCATATTCATATTGCTATCGCCTCGCCCTTGGGAACTTATAGGACATGGAAGCTACAATCGTTCCTTTCCATAAGTCCACTCATCCACAGCGTTCATCATTCCTACATGATCACGTGTAACCAAGTAATAAACTCGTGCCAATACCTTGCACGTCGCCTCCAGAGCACGCGGTCTGCGACAGGTTCAGCGCGCTCCCACACATCTGCGGCCTGCGGTCAATAAAATCCGGACGTCATGGGAGCCGGTGCTTCTTCGAAAGCGCCTCCAAGATACAAATGGGACCAGGTAGCCCAAACAGCCGCGGCGTTCACCGAGCTGCGCCCGCCAGCTTCCAACACATAGCCTTCCCGACTCTCCACGCCTCCTGCTTGCGAAACTTTGAAACCCCACACGTTTCCCCCATGGGGGAAGGAGCACTCCTCTTCGCGCCTCTGGCACTAAGCGCGAAACCGTCGTACAAAATCAACAGCCCGTGTGCTTACAATCCCTAGTAGGAGTTCCCCTCATTCACTATCTCCATCATCAACCAGCGCCACCACACCTCCAGTGGCCAGCTCCCTCTAGCTGCCGCGTGCCGTTGCCGCTGTGTATGGAACCGAACCTGCAAACCCCCCTTATCCCCCGCACCTCCCCCCCCGGGCCCCTTTACCGTAAAGGACACCACGTTACGGGGGCCCTGGACGTTTATCTTCAAGGAGAAGGTTCAGTGCGCCTGTGAAGGTGGGTGGATGTGTGGGCGGATGCCGCCACCGCCAGCACCACCGCCACCGTCAGGTTCAGGGCCCCCTACCCACCCCACCCCAACCCACCCCCTAACCCCTGCCCCAACCCAACGGCCCCATCCCCTCTCCACACCCTCCTCGTTATAGCTCTGAGACCCAAGCCGCGAAAGCGACCAGCCGTCCTCCTTCCCCTTCTCTATCTGATATTTTCTTGTTGAGATTAGGAAAAAAGGCCTCCCCGCCTCCCCTCCACATACATACATACATACATACATACATACATACATACATACATGCACTTGCGTCACGTCGGCGCCCCCACCCCGGCTCAGGCAGCAAGTGGTGTACCCGGGAAAACCCCGCTCGCCAGAAGACGCCCAACGCCCTTCCGGGACTTCACTGCAGCTGGGTTGGGGACACGGTTTTGGCCATGGCACGCCCTTGGCAGTCCCACGTGGTGTCGTACAAGCTCGTCGAGGCGTTTCAACAGGCCAACATTGGCATGATATTGAACCTGCAGGTGCGAAATAGATGTGCATATATGAAATAGGGCCGGGGAGGAAGTGACATAGGAAATGATGATGATGATGATGATGATGATGATGATGATGATGATGATGATGATGATGATGATGATGATGATGATGATGATGATGATGATGATGGAAACATATCCTCATATTTAAATTGTTAGGAAGGTTGTATGTGTGAGGGGAAATGAGGGAGATGGGTTTGTGTGGTTGATGAGCCGGACCTGCCTGCGTGTCCGGTGCTAGGGGGGGCGTCGCGGCGTCTGAACGAAGAGGACGGGACATTTTAAGGGAATAACATAAATGCAAATTATTATTTTAAAACTTTAAAGTTTTGTAAAGTTTTAAATAATAATTTCTCAATGAAATAATTGAGATAAATGCAACTTATTATTTTAAAACTTAGCACTTTTTTTATTTAATTAATGAAAATGTAAAAGTAAAATAATGTAAGCGCGTTGGTTAAGCTGTTGAATGTTGATGGTCATGATAATTTAATTCCACAGGAAGTCGGCGAGCACGCCAGCTGCGGCCCCGGTAACCTGGCCCACACGGGCTTCACGTACGACCCGGAGACCTTCATGGCCGGGGGAGTGGGGTACTACAACTTTGCTTGGCGGGACATGGGTGTGCCCTCCCTGGACAGAATGATGGACATCGTACAGGTGCGGGACGTGTGTGGGGAGGACGGGAAAAAAAGAGGAAGAGGAGTTGCAGGGGAGCTGCGGGTTGGGCTTGGGGGGGGGGGGGTAAAAGGGAGCTGGGGCAACGGGGGGGAGGGGGAGCTCAAGATGAAGGCCACTGCCTCTAGCTACGGCAATACACACAAACTGAGTAGGGATTTAGACTCAGTACGGCGGGAGTACTGTGTACCCGTGTCTCTTCTATGTGTTTCTATGTGTGTGGATGTATGTTTGTATGTTTCGGCTTTTTTATTGTTCTCCAAAAAAATTTAAAAGGAGGAAACCTCTTTACCTTCCCCTGCCTCCCCCTCAATTTCCCCCTAACCCCCTACCCCACCCCCGTGACAAGGTGATGGATTACGTAACCCGAGTGGAAGGCCGTAAGATTGCCGTACATTGCCACGCGGGTTTGGGCCGTACCGGCCTCGCCATCGCCTGCTTCTTCGTCTTTGCGGGCATGTACGACACTCCCGAGGCGGCCATTGCAGCTGTACGGAAGAACCGTCCCGGCGCCGTACAGACCAGTCGACAAGTCGCTTTTGTCACGATCTTTGCAAAGTACCTTCAACACCTTCGGTGCGTTTATCCGCTACCCAAACCCAAACAGCACTCCCAAACCCAACAAACCCAGTCACCCCTGTCAAGGCTAAAGCAAGGCCAACAGCAACAGCAGCAGCAGAAGCAGCAGCCGCCTCATAGCGCAAGTGTCGCTGACTTTGCCGCCGCCGCCGCTGGCGGCGGCGGCGGCGGCGGCGGCGATACATTGGCGACTCGTTCTGCTCCCCTACTGGGAGCGCTGCCGCAGGAGGGCCTTATGGAGAGCCGTGAAACGGCCGCCGCCGTGGTGGGGGTGTATGCGTCGGGACTAACAGTCACCGTGCCACTGCAGGTGTGTCTGTCTGTCTGCCTGACTGTCTGTCTGTCTGTCTATCTGTCTGCTCACTTCACCTGCTTCCACATCTCCCCCCCCCGGTCCACTTCCAACCCCCAACCTCGCACCCGTACCCGCACCCCCCCCCAACGCACCCGCACCCGCAACCCCCCCCCCACACACACACTCTCTCTCTTCACCCCCAGGCTGGGGGGGATGGCGGCGAGGCGGCTGACGGCGCTCTCACTGAGGATGACCTGGGGCTCAGTCAGCAACTGCCCTGGAACGGCGCCTTCCAGATAGAGCCCCGACACGCAGCCGCCTTCCGGCCCCGCCCGCCCCGCTCGTACACGGAGGCACTCAGTCGCCAAGCTAGGGCACTTCACGGACCGGAGCGACGGGCGTATCTGCGACTACACAAGGTGCGTGCATGTGTCGGTATGTATGTATGTATGTATGTATGTGGGTATGTATGTATGTATGACGTTGATTACGCTGTGGGCTGAAAAGCCGGGGGCCCAGGGCCGAAGCACAGCGGGGGGGGCGGGTGCATACGGCTGGTTAGTCTCATGCACTCCGCCCCCGGGTCAGGCCGCACGGGAAACGACGGCCGGCACGCAACAGCGCTTGTTTGGCGCTCCAACTAGACGGGATCTATGCCCGCTGGTCTCCTAACATAAACGAAGTCGCAACTGGGGGGCTCTTCCTGCCGACCGAACGAACCGAGCATCTCAGAGAGCTCGCAACCAGGACATGGCGACCGGGAGCCCGACGAGTCATCCCGGGCTGGGGAGGTCACCAAGCTCAAAAATCCGCACGCAAAAAAGAGCGCAAAGAGCTCACACCACAAGACGCCAAACAGCCTCCTGAGTCTACTACCCTCCTCAGCCTCTCCCTCCCTGGGCTAGTCCAGGGGAGATAGCAGCCGTCGGGGGGATAACACCGCACAAGTCCGCGCCCTTCCACAGCACTGGGTCTAACTTGAAAAGGACTCAAACGGGAAGACCCTGCGGCAACGCCGGGCGATCAAGCCTCCGGAAACCACAGGGGGGGAGGGTAGCCAGGGGGGAGGGAGGCGAAAGGGGAGGAGTATTTAAAAGATACCGGCCAACAGCACCTGACACGCATTTCCTCCTCCTCCTCGGCCCCAACCCCTCAATTTACATCCTCTAAAAGGTGAAAGGCAAAAGGGGGCTGGGTAAATGGAAAATGGAATTCCCAGAATTGTTCTGGCCGATATAATATAATGTATATAATATCAACACAGGCCCCAGGACAGCGAGACAGCCGTTTTCATCACCGGCGCACCCCCGTGTGTGTGTGTGTGGACGTGCGGACGTGCGCGGCACTATTCGGAGGCTGTGCCCCTGTCGGGGGGTCAGGTTGGATTGCCAGAACTGGGCAGCACGGCGTGGGGCGTGGGGCGTCCTCTTAAAACCTCCCCCCCCCCCGACGTGTTTCGCTCGCACGCTCCGAGACCGGAGACCTTTCCCCCGCTCCCCCGCAGCCCTTCCCCCCCTTCACACCCCGTTCCTCATCCCCCTTTGGTGCCCCCCGGCGCATTGTCGAACCCCCCGGCCTGCAGGTGGTCAAGGAAACTGTATTCGCCATCATAGCCGCCGCGCAGGCCTTTCAGCCGCACACACTCAGCCGCCATTCCGTCTCGTGTCGCAGTCAGCAGAACTCCCTACCCGCCATTTCGGAGGAGGGGGGAAGGAAGGGGGACGCGTTGCAGAAGTCGAAATCGCGAACAGGCGGCGGAGGCGGTGGCGTCGATGAGGGCTCTCCAAAAGCCTCGCCGCTGCCGCCGACCTTTGCGCACCTCCTGTCGTACTTGATAAACCATCACGGGCACAACCACGTGGACTCGGACGCGCTGGTTCCGTTGATGGCACATAAGGCCTATGCGGCGGCGGTTGGGATGCAGGTACGGCACGGTACGGATGACGGGAAAGGTTGCGGGGTAGTTCTGCGAGGTTTGTGTTTGTGTGTGCTGTGTGATGTATGTATGTATGTATGTATGTATGTATGTATGTATGTATGTATGTATGTATGTATGTATGTATGTATGTATGTATGTATGTATGTATGTATGTATGTATGTATGTATGTATGTATGTATGTATGTATGTATGTATGTATGTATGTATGTATGTATGTATGTATGTATGTATGTATGTAGTGTGTAGGAGAGGGAACCGGGCACTGGAAACTAACTATATTATATATCAAGACATTTTTACCAGTGTTATCGGTATTACGTTGCGTGTAATTCCTCGCCCTCCTCCTACACCTCCTCCTCCATCTTCACCACAGTAGCTGTCCCTCTCGTGCCGCAGCCGGAACCAGGGGGCCCACAACAGCGCCCTATAATTAAAACTATCACTGCCGCCGCCCGTGGACCCACTCAGGTTGAGTCACG
The DNA here is from genome assembly GCF_000143455.1 of Volvox carteri f. nagariensis. Taxonomy (NCBI): domain Eukaryota; kingdom Viridiplantae; phylum Chlorophyta; class Chlorophyceae; order Chlamydomonadales; family Volvocaceae; genus Volvox; species Volvox carteri. The sequence continues at coordinate 801,654 of NW_003307591.1, forward strand.
TGCCGTACTGGCAGCAGCGTCGCAGCTACGACAGGAAATAAATGCCGGACAGTACGACGGGGTGGAACGTGCGTCGCTGCTGGTGGTGCTGATGCTGCTGGAAGGCTTTTTCGCCAACTTTAGCAGCTCCTCCCCCTCCCACACCCCCTCCTCAACAGCCGGACAGTCCGCCGGGGGCGGTGCGGAGCCCACATTGACCCCTTCTTGCCTCTCAGTCATATCAAGAAGTTACTTGGTGAGTTGTTGACAAAAAAAGCCAGTCGGAGCTTTGTTTGCGGAGTTTTTTGCGAAAAGTTTCGTTTGGGTGGAAGTGGACTCTTCTTTTTTTCCGTGAAGAAGAAGAAGAAGAAGAAGAAGAAGAAGAAGAAGAAGAAGAAGAAGAAGAAGAAGAAGAAGAACAGGCGAGGAAGGCGTGAGGGGGCCCGCTGCTTTCCCCTCGCGGCCTTCGAACTGCATCGATCCGCAAAAAAACTGCCTGTACCCCTGTCCCCCCTTTGTATGCTATGATATGAGAGAGAGCCTGTATGGAAACTCGACGTCATGTCTTGATGACTGCCGTGATTTCTCCTGCTGCCCCTGGCCGGCATGCTACGATATCCCCACCCTAACCACCTTGACAACCAACCTAACCACCCGCTCAGGGCTTGTTCAACGGTCACATGCCCGCGCCGCCGTCCTCGGGAAGGCCCAGTTTGTCAGCAGACGGCAACAACGGCCGCGGGGCCGAGAACGGTATTACGGCAGTACCTGCCGCCGCCGCCAGCTCGCCCTCCCTGGAGTACGCCCGCCAGGCGTACGAGATCTTGGAGCCTTTGGAACCTCGCGACAGCGAGTTACTGCTTGTGTTTGCTGCGATGTTACGTGTGGTGGCGCGGGGGAGCGGTCCGGGGTCGGAAGACGCGGTAGTGGTGATCGGCAAATGGGCAACGAGGTTGCTGCTGGGCAAGCTTAGCCGATCGCCTGAGGTGAGCGTGTGGGTATATGGATGTGCAGTTTGCAGTTTGCAGTTTGCAGTTTGCGGTTTGCGGAATGACCATGGTGATGGGCTAGCAGCGGCCCTGTGGGAGGTTGTTGTTGTAGTAGTTATTTCGTTAGTTCGTTATTGTGGTGGTTAGGGTTTTAGGGTTGTGGTGGGGGTCAGAGGGAATGGCTTGTACGGGGGAGGGGGAAAAGGGGGGGCAATGGACCGTGTAATGTGGGGACCCTTAGGGTTTGGGACCGGTGTAGCCGTTACGTCGTGGAGCCGACCTCTCAACTTTCAACTCGTCGTCGTTGCGAACACAGACAGATACGCGGTCCTTGTTTTATGACTGTCTAGAAAGCCACCGCTGCAAATACCGCCGTGAATGGTTTGTACGTATTTGTACGTACCCACAACTGATTAACCACTAACCGCTAACCGCTAACCGCTAACCGCTAACCGCTCCTACAGGCGGAGGAGGCCGTTTTGTCGTTTCTCTGGTATTTAGCTGGACGAGACGAGGCCTACGCCATGCTGGTGCTCCTAAAGCGTCAGAGGATGTCGGGGCTGGTGAAAAGGACAAAGCCGGATGCCGCTGGAG
>NW_003307591.1:803463-881823 GCF_000143455.1 Volvox carteri f. nagariensis
CAATGCTGCCGGCCGCCGCCGCCACCAACGGCTCCGTCACCTCAACGCTGGTGGCGCCGATGCGGGTCGCTGATGACGGCTCTTCGACGGAGGCCGGCAGCAGTGCGCTGTCGTCGCCCGCTGGCGGCGACGCCGTCTCCACTTCCGCTGACCAGCTCTCCGCGACGCAGATGGCGCAGCTGGTCTCTCAGGACCTGCAGCAGCTGTACCGAGTGGTGTTCCGGGAGGCGCTGGCGGGTATCCCCTCCGTGGCGTACCCGCCTCCGGTGGCCACAGGCCGCATCGACGTACATAACGTGTGGCGATGATGATGGTGGAGGTGGGGTGGCGATGTCGGTTGCGCACAACGGTGATGTTGGTGATAGGTAGTGATGGCGGCGAAAATGGCCTGGCGTGGTGATGGCGATGACGGCGGTGATGGTGATGGTGATGGTGATGGTGAGCTCGTCGTGTTGGTGGTGGTGGGGTCAGGGGAGAGGCAGCGAATAGCCGTGTTCGCTGGGTCGTGTACACGCATGTCTGTGTGTGTGTATTCGTGTTGTGTGTTTTTATTCCCTCGAACGTTGTAGGCCGCGCGAGCGGACCGTGACTCCCCTGAAGTCGGTATGTGTACGGGGGAAGTGGTTGGTTTGCGTCCTTCAGAGGTCTATAAGCGCCAAGGAAGGAAGGGGCGACAGGGGGGCCAATCCTGATGATGTTGAAGATGCACAGGTCGTGTGCAGGTGTCGCCTCTTTCATTCCAGAACTCAAAATAGCTATGTACGGCAGGAGTAAAACGAGCGGAGCTGTACGACAGCTTGCAGTACTGATGATGATTAATGCTCTAGCAGTCTTGCATTCATTTGCACATTGGTTCTCGTGGTTGGCGGGGGGGAGGTGCGCCCCTGTGATTGGGGGGTTGAGGGTCAATGCCCTCGTTTCACTTCGGCTGGTGACTGTGAGTTTGACCGGATGGGAAAAGGAGGGGGAGAGGAGGGGGGGCCATTGGGCGCTGGCAGCTGGGTGTGATAGCTTCAGCCCGCCCCGAGAGAGCGCAGGCCTGACACATCCGACAGGGCAATAAAGTGCCGTAGCAGGAGTTATAACCTCTTTGTCGTACCTGTACGGTACATGTGTATAGACGACTGTTAATTAATGACGCATCCGACTAAATATATAGAGAGTTGTGTACGACTGTAGGTGCCGTAGGATGTGGCAGGGTCAGCGGCGGTGATGGTAGTGGAGGTGGTGGCGACGAAAGTTGGGGCGGCGGTGGAGGTGGAGGCTCTGGAGGTTGGAGGTTGGAGTGCTATGTGTTCTCGTATTTTACTCATGCTTCCTGCCCTCGGGCCCTCACGACGGTGATGTTCGTTAGTAGCCTATATTGGCTACGTCCTGGAGTTTAGAGGTGCCATGTTCATCAGGCGCGTGATGCTGCCGGCTCTTGGCTGCTCCGGGCGCCGCCCCCCCCGGGGGTGGGGTCCTCGGTCCGCAGGTCCGAGAAGAAAATTCGCGATTCCCATTGAACAAATATCCGATTTTCAAAAATGATTTGTTAATTAAAAAACTGTATTCGCTCATTACGTTGGTATGCGTTTTGCTGAGAACTTGCGTTTGCACTTGCTGCTGAAGACACGGCCGCTTACTGATACGGAGAGGCCCTGTCGTTAGCTGACCTGACCTGACCTGGCGTGACATGAGGTGGTGGTGATTTTCGGGACTTTCAGCTTGGCGGCATTGGCTGCGGTGATGGCGCTGCGGCGCCGCTGTGATGGCTTTGTTGATGATGCTGGTGGTGGTCGTAGGGTGGTTGTAGGGTAAAATGCAATGATGGTTGGCTTCATGGTGTGTCTGGTAAGGATTACCGCTGTGGAGGCTGAAGGTGATGATGATTGTGGTTGTTGTTGTTGTTGTGGTGGTGGTGGTGGTGGTGATGGACTTCGGTTGCTGGGGCTGGCGGTAGACGGAGAAGCTCATTTCAGCTTCAATAGGACCACAAGGAGCGGCAGCAGCAGCAATGGCAGTGGCAGCAGTAGTAGCAGTAGCAGTCACAAGGGGGGTTTAGTAGTTAGGAAAGGGCTACACCAGCTGTCCCCAGCCTTCCTTCCATTCCCCCTTCCCTCCTGTTCATCTACAGTACCATCCTGCTACCGGCCACACCAACTAAGACACCGGAAAGTGGGTCTAACACACAGACACAGGTTGACACCACAACGCCAACGCCAACAGCTTTGCAAGTAAAATTATAACACAAGCAACGAACGAACAAACAACCAAACCAGATACACTAACGACTCCAACAAACTGCAACCACCAGCCGTCAATCATCAGCGACAACCCAACACGTGCTGCACGCGGCGGCCAACATCCCCCCCACAACGGCTCTTGCCCGGTGTTTCGTTGTTGACAGTTAACAATAACGGTTCGTTAGTTAAAACCCGGGAAAGCCCCATCGATCCCTAAATGTCACTCTAACCTTTTTAAAGTGGAATGAAGCCCTTTGCATCGTTTTGAAGTCACTTAGTAGGGGGGAAATTCAAATTTTGAGGTGAGCTGCCCCAGGCCGGGTTTGGAACCTAACACCTCCCGAATTGAATAAGCCGTGTGAATGTTGGGAGGAGGACAGTGCAACACACGCATCTCCAGGTCCTACGGGTCCGTGTTTGAAAACATCACATGACACAGGCACCCTCACACCGACATACATATGTACATACGCGCACACGTATGTGTGTATGTATGTCGCAGTATGAGCGACGGGTTGCAGCTTGCAGACATACACACAGAGTCAGACACATGCGAGACACACCAGCATCTGCGCTTCCTCCGAATACTCCCCTAAAACAATGAGACGCGCCCTAAACCCCTTAAAACCCTAGGCATCCCCCGCCGGGTTTTCCCCTCGCTGATTCCCCCCGTTGCTGTTGGGTTTTCCTCCCGTTGCTACCTTGGTCCGTTGGGTAACAGAGGGTCACGTGCAACACCCTGTAAGTGAATCCCTTCAGGATCCGAAAAGCTACAGCCCCTACTCGCGTAGTGAGTCTTGTTGTACCCCTTTGTTCTGCCCCTGCTGCTGCTACTGCTGGTCTGAGTTTTGTTGGTCAGGCGATGAAGGCGGTAAAGCTGTCGGTGTCGGTGGCAATGATGGTGATGGCAATGATGATGATGACGACGGGGCGGCGGCCGGGGTGGCCGCTGCGGCCGGGGGCAGCCCCCCCGCCACGTCGACGGAGGTGAGACGCAAGACGCCCACAGCGCATGTGAAGCCGTGGAGGTGTGTGGTGTTGTCCACGCGCCCAATCTCACCTGCGGGCCGCGCAGCGACCGCGGATGCACCCGGAACAGACCCATGGGTCAGGAGGCCGCAAAGGTAGCCACGGAAGGCGCCGCATTGACAGAGACCCACGGGTCGCGGTGGATACACATCTCCTAAGTCCCACGATCTCTAAAACGCACTGGAAGTGAAGACGGGACGATGGACCCATGGGATTGCCCGAGAAGTGCCAATGTATGACGCAAAGCTGGACAGTAACGCCTGCTCGTCCCCCAGCACCGCAAAACTATTAGAAAGGAAATGCGGTAGTGCTGGTTAAACCACATGGTCAGACACATCCCGTCTCCGCAGTCCCCCCCTGCCTTCCTCTCCCTCCCCAGAACCCACTTCCCACCATTGCACTGAAAACCCGCGCACGGCACCGGCACGTACGACGACATTGTACGGGCGTCGTACGAGTCCTCGCCGTACAGTCCAGACCCGCGGCCGTTGCATGTGAACATGAACATGCCGAAGGGCGGTGGGGGCTGCTCCGCAGCGCCCCCCTGAAGCATTGCCTGAAGGAATAGTTTGGATGTATGTATGCTTGTATATTTGTATGTATATATGTACGTATTATGCATGTATGTGTGTGTGAATGAGACGAGAAGCAACGAATTAGGACACCACCATTTTGCGCCGGGACGGGATGGGACGATCGAAAGTTCACTAGAAGGTCCCAGCGACCCTCAAATCAATACATCAATATAAATAGATTAATATCATTATCAATATCAGTACAGGCGGCCTAGGAGTCATCCGGAAGCTCCCGCCAGAAAAACCCAGAACCCACTTCACACCCCGAACCCCCAGTGCAGTGTCGAAACCCCCCCGGTCTTACCCCCGAACCCCCCAACCTTCCCCCCTTGAAAAGGCAAAGGAAACGCAACACCCTGCACGGGGTAATGCCGTACATACCTGCAGCTGCTTGCGCTTGTACGACAGGCCGTGCGAAGTGAGATCTTCCTGAGCGCCCTGCTTGTCTCGTACCTGCACAAAAACACAAAAATGTTGCTGCAACAACAAAAACAGTCGCCACCACCATCATCACCCCGACTACCCGGGTGTTTCCTAGTTGAGGGGTTTGTTTTTCAAAAGCAAAAACGTCCTATCAGCTGGCTGAATGTGGTTGATAGATATTTTATATCGGAGGAGCTGAGGGGCGGGGAGATGACATGGCTGGGTAGCTGCTGCTTCAGAGCGATGCACCATATACATCACAGCGATCCCATTCCCCAGGGCCACAACTGAGCCCCGTACATCAGGGGGCTCAGAAAGGTAAGTTGTGTAATCATGGGGCTCAGAAAGGTAAGTGAGTGCAGGAGGTGATGATGTGATGAGCTTGTTGGAAAGGTGATGTGCATTAGCCCACGCGTACGACGATGCCGTACGCTGTGCCGTACACCCACCATGAATCGTATTCTCTGTCCCACCCTCAAGTACTCCCCCACCACCAGGCTCTGTTCGGAATCAAATCCGCGAAGCGCCCGAATGAGAAAGTCCTACGCTCGTACATCCGTACGCACGTCCGTACAGGTGCGAGAGGAGCGGTGTCGTGTGTGTGTGTATGGCGGGGGGGAAGGAGGGGAGAGGGGCGGCGGGGGAAGCCATGAAGGAGGTCGTACAGCGGGGGATGGTGTCAGGGCTCTCCAAAGGCAAGAGACATACATACATACATACAAACATACATACATACAGCACACCCCACGGCTCGCAATTACGAGGGTAGAGGTCGTTATGAGCCCTCCAGGCATCACCACGTTATCCCGGCTCCCCCCCCCTTAACCCTAACACATCACGAATATCGGCAAACCTCCAATCAACACCCCCGAGCCAAGCCCGCAACCCCTCCCGCCGTCCCCCCGCCCTTCCCCCCGCCCTTCCCCCCGCCCTCCCCCCCCACCAAACTAAGCTTCCCCCCCATTACACACATACACGCACACGCACACCCACGTGCGGCTCCAGGGAGGCCTTCAGCCCCTCCGGGGCGACTCCCACCGTCAGGTTGGCCACCGTCTTACGAAGCTGAGCCTCGCTCATACCGCTGAGCACGGACTGAGAGCAGGGGGGGGGTTGCGGGGGGAAATGTGCGGGTTTGCGGGGCTGTTCATATGGTTCCCTAACTCCTTGCGCGCATGTATGCGTGTGTGTCTGTATGTATACCTGCCTTTGTGTGCGTGACACGCGGCGCGTGGTGTGTATGTGTATGGATTCTACAACCCTACCCCCCAATGCAACACCCGCGGGTAGTGCGGGGGGCCCTCCCCCTTCCCGCACCTCTCCCCATCCTCCTCCCCATCCTCCCATCCTCGCGAATTTCTATTTTCCAACCCTCCCCTTCACCCTGACGACCCGGCAATGTACGGCACGGTACAGCAATGTACGGCACCTGCAGCTCTATTTGAAACGCCTCCAGTGCCCTTAGCGATCTCCCCCGGGCTACACTCGGGGCGGACAGCGCCGTGACGCGGGAGGGGTTAGCCGGGTCAACGTGGTCAACGGTCCAGGTGGTGGAGGTGAGGGGGCGGCAACCCTGGAGGGGGGGAGGGAGGAAATACACATGGAATGGTGGGGGCGGGGAGGGGAGGGGGGAGGGAAGGGGAGGAGGGAGGGGAGGGGGGAGGGAAGGGGAGGAGGGAGGGGAGGGGGGAGGGAAGGGGGGATGGGAGGGAAGTGGGGAGGAGAGGAAGGGGGGAGGGGAGGGATGTGGGGAAGAGAGGAAGGGGGGAGGGGAGGGAAGGGGGGAGGGAAGTGAGGAGGGGAGGGGGGAGAGGAAGGGGAAGGGGAAGTGGGGGAGGGGAGGGGAGAGGAAGTGAGAGAAAGGCGTTGGCAAGGGTACGGGTAGAACGGGGAGGAGGGGGTGAGAGGGCAGGGCGGAGCGAATGGTGGTGCGCGGGACGTGTTTTTTTGTGTGTACGAGGACACGTACGACAAGTTCTGTCAATGTTTTAAGGCATCCACCACCACCACCAGCTGGCCCGCTGGCTCTACTTTTCACGAGTCTGCCTACTCTCACTGTAACAACCACACACACAACCACACACACACACACACCCCAAAACAGACACCAACACGCCCACACACCAACACACACACACACCCCACCACGACCACCTACCTGTGCAATCATTAGGTCCATCTGAACCTCCCCGAAAATGGACATAACGACTACGCCGCGTGTGAAAACCCCTATACCATCACCACCACCATCACCACCACCACCACCACCACCACCACCACCACCGCCGGCTCTGCTACTGCTGCTGCTACTGCCGGGCTCACTGGCGGTGTCAATGGTAGTAGCGGCGGCGGTGGCAACAGCAGATGTGGCAGGTAGTGCCGTACTTGCTGTTGCGGCGGCGGCGGACCAGCAGAATGTGGCTGTACGGGAGCCCCCGAATGAGGAGGAGGAGCTGAGGCCACCTGGCGGGTTAGTTGGTTGGTTGGTTGTTGGGTTTCTCTTTTGACAGTTGAGTTAGTTATTAGACGGTTTGTCGGTTAGTTATTGAAATTGTACGAATGATAAAACAATAAGGAAGTGGCAGTTGAGGTTACTGTGGCTATTACTGTGGCTACCATTCACTGGTATATGAGTGTCGGTCATTTCCAACAATGGCCGTACCGTGCCACGCAAAATGCCGTACAACCCAACACGAAATTTCATCCTGGTCCCCAGGATGGTCCCCAAACTGTTGTCCCCTTCCTCCACCTCCCCCTTTACGTGTATATAAATATAAATATAAAATAAATGAAGTAAAAAATGTATGTATGTATGTATGTATGTATGTATGTATGTATGTATGTATGTATGTATGTATGTATGTATGTATGTATGTATGTATGTATGTATGTATGTATGTATGTATGTATGTATGTATGTATGTATGTATGTATGTATGTATGTCCAATGCCGCCAGCGCTGTCACGGCACCGCCCTCACCAATCTTTGCGGCCGTGGGAAAGGCGAAATCCAGTCCCCCCAGTAGATCCTGTACGGCAGCGAAGGAGGGATCTGACAGCACCACCAGCGACAGGGGGCTTTCCGGGAAGGCGGGTACTCCGAGTACGGCAGACCAGCGATCCGGAGGCGCATCTATTCGTATGTACGTATGTATGTACGTATATGCGGGAGGTGGGTGGGTGGGCCGGGTAAAAAGCTGTTAGGAGATGGAGAAGAAGGATAGGAACGAAGCCGTACGTACGGCGGGTGGGCAAGGCGGTTATGACGGTTAAGTGGGGAACGTCAAATTATACGGGCAGCGAACGTCAAAGAAGAACAAATGCTAACCGAAAGCTGGAGATAAATAAATAAAAAAAGGAGACAGACTGCCAGCTGGCCCAAAATAATAGTAACAAACAAATAAATAATAAATAAATAAATAAATAAATAAATAAATAAATAATAATAAATAAATAATAATAAATAAATAAATATACCCAACTGGCCCAAGTAGCTCCGGAACCTTGAGATGGGGATGGAAGGAGAAATTGCCGTCCCAGGGCCCTATGACCCCTCTCCCGTGCCTCAGGGCCCCCGGAGGGCCCTATGACGAAATATGCCGAAAAAAGGGCCTTACCTCCGTCAGGTACGTTCGTCTCGTCCAAGTGCCGTACAATCACTTCGGCCTGCGCGGAAGCAAGGCGTCGCCTGCTTTATATATGGGACCATGATGTCCGCTCGCTCACTCTCACTCCCCCCACACACGCGCAAAGACAGGACAAAACTACAAATACCGAAGCGCACACGCACATACATATATACTTACAAAAACGCATGCACGCGCACGCAGATGGGGGACATAAGCGCGGAAGAGGGCGATTCGGGAAGTGAAAGTTCGAAACCCTAAAGTTTGCCCTTCATTATTACTAATTACTAATTACGAAACGAAATTAACTTTTAGCCGACTCAACTGAGTCCAATTCAAACACTCTAGACTAGAATTTAATAATAACACAGCCAAATTCAAATTCAAATAACTTGAGGGGAATTATTCGTGCCTACCTGTGGAATGGATACCAGAGAAAGGCTGAGGGCGGGTTGAGCCTCAACCTCCAGAGCACCCTCCTCATCCACCCCGATGACTCCAAAACCCTAGAGAGAAGATTACGAATGGGTACGGCAATCAATGTACGACGTACGACATCACACAATAACGCCGGCTGGACCCACCCGGGTTTCGGACCGGGTTTAGGTTTTCTAATGGTACGCGAGCACGAAGCTGCCCCGCGGTGCCGTACAATGTACGAGCGCCCCCGAGTACCATGTCGAGCCCTCAATTCCCCCCCTCTCCCCGAACCCACCGTACATCCAAACACGTTTTTGAGGCCGGGTAACTCCGCCCGCAACGCCTGCACAAGAGACCCGAAGTCCTGCGGGGCGGTGTGTCAGGTAGGTGTGTATTTCTGGTTGGGGTGGGAGAGAGGGAGAGAAACACGTGCACGGAAGCAAGGAACTAACTATTGCCGCCGTCCAGAGTTACATCGGGGGGGGTGGGGGAGGCCAGCAACACCAAAGCCAAGGAAGGGCAAACGATGCCACTGACCGGATGTCCCAAAAAGTTGCAAAAAGTGCTGGAGGGGGGCCGGGAGGGAGGGGGGGAAAGAGGGAGGGAGGGGGAAAAGACGAACCACACACGATTGAAGCTGCTGCCAGGGCAAGAGTGTATGAAACGTAGAACTGACCGAAAGGCGTCCGTGGCGACCGCGACCTCGGGAGGGAGGGGGGAGGGAGGGAACGGTGCGAATGGTGTAACGCGGGCGTTATGTCATGACCTTGAAGACCACGCTTGTGTCGTGCGGGTGTCCTTACACGGAGATGAGGCCAAGACGGCACAGGAGATACCGCCGTATTGCCATGCCGTACATATGGTACGGCATGCCGTACCTCCAAATATTCAGAGGAGACGTACACCATGGCCACGTCGATGACGTCAGGCAGGGGCCCTCCCTGAGTGCGAATATGCGTCAGGCAGTCGAAGAGAGCCTGTAGCAGCAACGGCTTGCGTGAAATGTACGTCTTCCAGAAAGGAAGCCGGGCAGTAGTGCCGGAGGATGCGGCGGCGGCGACGGCTGTAGCATCCGAGTTTGCGGCGCTTGCGCAGGCTATAGAAGCGCGTGGTTTCAGGGCTTGTTCTCGCGGCGCGGGAAGGGAAGAAGGGATGGGGGGGTGGCACCGGACGTAGAGGTGTTGTCGTCGTCGCTGGCTGGGGCGGCTGCTACTGCTGCTGCTGCTGCTGCTGCTGCTGCCGGCGGCCGATGCTGCTAGGAAATGCTGCTGCCGTGTCGGAGGTGGGGAGCACGGTTTGGCGGCAGGCAAGCCGGCGGAGGCGGAGGAATGTGTTGGGAGCAAGGCCGAGAAGGTTCTCTGTCGTTTGGCGGAGGTAAAGGCGGTCGTGGGCATCCAGCCGGGACGTGCGGTGTAGCCAATAGAGGTGGTAAGGAGACGAGGGCTTGCGCCAGGCCTGGAGAGCTGACCCAGATCGGTTCTCATTATGTGACGTAAGTTTAAATTTTATAGCTGGTACATGCGCTAGACTTCCGGCCAGGTTGTTGCGCGATGAAGGTTGCCAGCCTTTGGCCTGCAACGTAGCCACGGAGCGGAAACCCTAGGTGCTAAAAAGCCATCCAAATAGAAAGCTCGTATCTCCAGTAATAAGGTGAGTACAAAGCCACGCGTAGAGCCCATTCTGGCGTGCGATAGGCGAAAGTCCGTGCATTCCGTACAGGCTATTAAACGCAGTAAGCGTACAACAATTCAGACCATTGCGCATCAGTTACAATCGTTTCCTTTTTAAACAACTGACTGTTAACCATTTCAAAATTTAGGATTGCACATTAGAGTTCAGTTGATCGCTTGACTGACCTCAACCGCTTTTAACGAATTACCAGAGTATCTGATAGCCGGATAATAATCTAAGCTGAAAGGTTACTTGCAACGTGTATTTGTATGTGCCGGTTCCCAACCCTGGATGACTCCGGTGTTAAGGCGCTGTCGACTCTCCTCTGTGTTCAACCTCTATATTGGACTCCTAGACTCTTATGAGGGCTCACAGGATTTGATGCGGTCTTTGTTGACCGCATCTGGCCCAGCACCCGCCAGCACGAGCCGTCACACGCTTGCCAGGGTCGTGGAGTTTCAAAGCCGGACCTTTGCTGCCATCGCCCAGCCAGAATTGGGAATCTTGCGGCAGATGGAGCCTCAAAGCGCGCAGCAGCAACAACAGCAGCAGGTCCAGCAGCAGGCCACCATGTATGAGCCGCTGCAGCAGGGCATCGAGGTCGCACCCGCGTCCCCGCAGCGGACGTCAACGGGTTTTAAGAAAACATTTTACAAAAGGAAGCTGCCCTCTCCACCTGCCATAGAATTTTCCTCGCCGGAAGGTGCGCAGCCTAAACCGGCCCATGTGCCCGAAAACGAAGTCGACCTTTTTGAGTATTGTTGGAAGTATGGCGCACGGACCAGAAAAGACATATAACCCTCCTGCCTTCACGCATGATATTCTCTACTTACGACTTAGCTGCTAAGGGAAGGAGGTCCACCTGGACCCACCTGAACCTTTCAGTACATCCGTCATCCGGAAGGAAGAACACGCAGTTGCATCCACCATCGTGTTTCGGCCATGTAATTGCTCTCTCTATTTATCTATCTACCTATCTATCTCTCCATGTCCATCTCATTTGCTAAAAGTAACTTGGGTCATTCGCAAACGAGTTGTTCTCTGTCTATTTCTTATCTACGTTTGACGACTAGTCTGCGGATTTTCACTCCTCCATGCCTCTTCCCCCGTTCTCTCTTTCCTCCCCCTGCCCCAGGAAGGCAGCTGTTCCAGGAGGCCCTTCTGGAAGGCTCCATGGTGGGCTTCTTCAAACTTATGGAACAATTTAAGTGAGTGGTTTCGGAGCAAGGAAAGCCCAGATTCCCGGAAGCCCAGTGGGTAATTCTTCGCGGGCGGGTGGCGGTTGGGGAACTAGAATCACGGGGCATTCATGAGTTGGGGACACTTAAAAGCTGACCGGAGGGAACGGGGTGAGATGGGACGAAATCATCATCATCATCATCATCATTATCACCAACGCCACCACTAACACCACCACAATGTTTCATCACCATCTTCATCATAACCACCATCATAACCACCTTCATCATAACCACCTTCATCATAACCATCACCTTCACCATCTTCACCATAATCATCGTCATAAACACCATCATCCTGTAATGCCCCCCCTCTTGTACGCTCTTGCCCTGGCAGCAGCTTCACTCGTTCGTGGTTCGTCTTTCCCCCCCTCCACCCGCCCGCCAGTACGCAGGACGAGCCGGCCTTCTGCGGTCTGGCCTCCCTGGCTATGGTGCTTAACGCGCTGTCCATTGACCCCCGTCGCACATGGAAGGGCTCATGGCGCTGGTTCCATGAAGCCATGCTGGACTGCTGCAGGTTGGATTTGAAGGCGAGGGGCGTGAGGGGGCGTGAGGGGGGAAATGGGGTGTGTGGGGTAACTAAGATGTGTGCGTGTGTATGTATGTCCCTCCATCCCGTCAATCGAGATGCTTTCTGCATGTTGGGGGGAAGAGGGCCGGTCGGTGCGTTGCCGGTGTTGTGCATGCGGCGGCATGTGTAGCAGCTCGCTGTGCGTATCAGGACCCCCTGCTGCTGCTGCTGCTACTGCTGCTGCTACTGCTGCCGCCCCTGCTACTGCCCCTGCTACTGCTGCTGCCTGAGCGCTGGGGGACTCTGCTTCAACCTTCCCTCGCGCCGACTCGCCTCGCATTGTATAACTGGCAATGTTATCCTACATCCTACGCGCGACATACATATATACATACATACGCACATTACCTTGCGGTGTGTTTCGGCTTCGGCCCCCGGCTCTCGCGGCCCACAGTGTAATCTAAGTCATACATACATACGCACATCTTACGACTCAGTTTATTGTTAAGCACGCACTCACCCCTCCGTGCCGCCGGGCCCATCAGGCCGCTGGATGCCGTGAAGAAGGAGGGCATTACTCTGTACCAGGTAATTGGTATACGACAAATTGGGCGTGTGGGTTGCAGGTTCTGTTACTGTGATAGAGTTAAGTAATTGGTTCCTGTTACGGTGGTTATTGCCGTTGTTCGTTAGCGGTTGTTCTTTAAAGGTTACTGTGTTGGCGATTATGCTTTGGAGTTTGGTGATGTCTTGAAAGGTGCGAATCCTATGCACTCACACGTACACGTACACTCTCCCACAGGCTTCCTGCCTGGCTCGCTGTAACGGCGCCCGCGTGGAGCTGCGACCGTACGGCAGTACGACTTTGGAGCAGTTCCGTGCCGAGGTCCAGTCCGTGTGCCGAAGTGGGGAGGAGCACATTGTGGTGTCGTACAGCCGCAAGGTGAGACAACGAAACCCTTGTCCTCAACACGCTCTAACACATCATTGGACGAGATGGGGGGGGTGAGGAAGAATCCCGATCCATAACCACCCATGCACACAAACATACATACAAACATACATACGGCAGGCTGCTGGCAGAGGTTGAGGCCTGAGTTCTGCTCCCGGAGTGGCCGGGTTCAAATCCGCCTGCCGACCTCTCGGGTGTGTGGGAGGTTTAGAAATGGGAGGTGGCCCCCCATCTTGTGGACGGTGTAGGACGTGATAATATCAACTTGCAAGCTGACCAGGAACTAAGTTGAGGCGCCGTTGATCCGCTAGATTTGGTTGGATGCTGGTGGTGAGTTGCCGAACCCAACGAATATATTCTGAAATCGGATGGGGTGACGGATTAGGGTGCCCCTCTAGCAGGGGAGAGCAGCGAACTGCCTCGGGAAAGGGGGCCGCTGGTGAAGCTATACCACCCTGTAACAACATACATACATACATACACAAGTACACAAAACACATGACGTTCCGCTACCATGCAACTCATCCCTCTGCTCGTCCACCGCGGTCGCTCATGCATCATGCTCTATGCGTTTTTGTGTTTTTTTGACTCCTAAGCTCGGTTCTACAACTACCAACCCATCTATTCCCCCACGATACACGCCCGGGTTAAATGCTGTGGGCTTATCTCCTCTTCCTACTCCCCCTCCCCCCTCTTCCCCCCGCTTCTTCCCCCCTCCCCCCGCCTCAATCGTGTGTGGTTCGTCTTTCCCCCCTTCCCCGCCTTTCCCCGTTCAGGCCTTCCTCCAGACGGGGGACGGGCACTTCAGCCCCTTAGGCGGCTATCACCGTGACAGGGACCTGGTGCTGGTGCTGGATGTGGTGCGTGCGGGTGCAGGAGGGGGGGAGGGGGAGGGGTGAGGGGGGGAGGGGATGTTAGTGACGGCGTGTGTGTATGGGGGGATAGGGTTGGGAAAGTTGGAGGGATGCGGCAGCTGGGGGTTTAGGCGCCGCGTCGGGATTGGGCGCACGACTTGGGGGCTGGGGTGGGCGAGTGGGGGGGGGAAGAGGGGAGAGAACAGCACTGCATGGACTTATGGACCTGGGAGCTGTGCCAGTGCTGGCTGATCTGATTTAACCACGTTGTGTGCTCCGGGCTGGTTGGTTTTACCTGATCTGATGCCTCACCCCTCACCTCACCTCACCTCACCTCCCATCACCTCCCATCACCTCCCATCACCTCCCATCACCTCCCATCACCTCCCCTCCCATCGCACGGCTCTGTGGAATGTGGTCGTGGAATAATCCAACCCGGGCTGCTCGCATCTTCTGGCTGGCTGGCTACTGCGGCTACTGCGGCGGCTGCTACTTCTACGGCTTGGGGCATGTCGGCTCTGTGTATTACTTCCCCCTGATGGCGGCGGCTCCCTCCTCCCCCCTCTCCCCTCTCCATCCCCCTCTCCCCCCCTCTTCCCTCCTCCTCCGGACTCCCCCGTCAGGCCCGATTCAAATATCCGCCGGTAAGACGGACTGACATGCTGACATACTGATTGCCAGCTGTGTGTGTTTTGTTACCGGGGTACACGCCTTACACGTACGACACCCTACGACATGTGTCCCTCCGCGCCCTTTCCCTTTCTCATGTTCCCCCCTCCACCCCTCCGCGTCCGCGCCGTGTTTTGCAGCACTGGGTGCCGCTATCCGTGTTGTACGACGCCATGTCGTACATTGACCCTGAGACGGGTCGTCCACGCGGCTACATGCGGCTAGCCTCCAATCCGTTGTTGGACTCCGTGCTGCTGACGTTGGACTTGCGGAGTGACGGGTGGCGTCCCGCCGACCGGTTCGTGCGGGTGGAGACACCTGCATTGGTGGAGGTGGGCGGGTGTGTGTGTGTGAGAGAGAGAGTCTGTTGTTGGTTGGTTGGTTGGTTGATGTTTTGTGGGTATGTAACAGACCGCCGCCATTATTTGATTTCTGCGAACCGTTGTTCATCCGGGGGGTGATGACGTCACTTTTTACGTAGCGGTACGACGGAAACTGTTTCACCTCCTGTTTCACCGGTCCCCAACCGCCACCGTCCCCATCGCCCCTCTCAAACGCTTTATCACCCCGCCGGGTGCCCCCTCAATACACACATACATACACACGCACACACATACATCATTCCAGGCTTTGGCAAATCAAGGCGATCTGACAGGGGAGGATGTCGTACGCCGGGTCGTTGATGCGATGCCGCTGGCCTCCCTGGACGCGTTCCTGATTGTACGGTCAGGGGCGCCGCTGGCGGCGCCGGCGGCAGCTAGCACGGCAGAAGCCTCCGCTGCTGCTGCTGCCGCCGCCGCCGCCGCCCCTAGGGTTGCGGCGCCGCTGGCCCCCTGCGCTGCCCCGCCCGAAGCCCTAGCCGCCGTAGCCGCCGCTACCGCGTGTGCCGCCGCAGCCTCCACATCCCGTCCTCTTTCGCACTGCGATGGGGATGTGGCAGCGGCTGTCGCCACTGGGGCTGCTGACGGTACGGCAGCGGCAGCGGCGGAGGGGCCGAGGATTCGGATCAGCCCCGTGGCAATATCTGCCGCCGCCAGAAAACGCTGTGGTGGCGGCGACGGCAGCAGCAGCGCCGCGGCCGCCAAGTCTTCCTCCTCGTGCGGCGGCAGTTGCGGCTCTAGTGCACCTGACGGCGGCGGAGCTGACGGCGGCGGCGGTGGTGGTTGCGACAGCAGCAGCAAGAGCAGTTTGATGGCGGCGGCAGCGGCGGTGTTCACGGCGCAGGACCGTTGCATTCCGTTGGCTCAACGGCAGCAGCTGTTGGACGAGCTGCGGGGAATGCCGCTGCACTCTCTGATTACCACCCATCTAGCTGCTACTGCCGCTGCTGCCGCCACTGCACCTCCCAATAGCAATACGGGGCCCTCAGGCCCACCACAGCAGGATGCGCCGCCGCCGCCGCCGCTACTGCCGCCGCCACAACATCAGCAGCGGCAAGATTATCAGCAGCAGCTGGGGCAGCAGGGGCATGTTGCGGCGGCCTCGGTGAACCTGGCGGACAAGGTGACGATGTCGCTGCTGATGCAGCAGCGCGGCGTGTGGCCGGTTCCGGAGCGGTGGCGAAACCCTGAGGCTGGTCGGCAGTGGTGGGCCTTACTTGGTCAGGGGGGTTACACTGTGGTGGAGGCGGAGGCGGCGTACCTGCGAGAGCAGCTTCAGCACATTGACGAGGTGTTACAGGTGGGGCTGTTAGGGGTTTAGGGGTTTAGAGTTTAGGTAGTAGTTGGTCGGTAGAGGGTGGAGGATAGGATAGGGATAGGGAAACGTGCCCTGTCTTGTCCTCCCTTTCTTCCCTCCCACCCCGCATACGACCCCTCATCGCTTAGGACTCACTCACTAGGGGCAGTTTCGGACTTTGGACGCCTTCCGGCAGGCAGCAGTTCATTTCTGGTTTCGTTGCTTATGATCACCTCCACCATCACCACCACCACTACCACCTCACGCACAGTCGTGTTTGCGCATCTCCCCCTTGTCCCCCCCTCCTTCCTTCCCCCTTCGTGGTGTATCTTCATTTCCTTCGAAACCTCTTTTACCACCTTCCCTCCACACCACCACCATGCATGTAAGTGTCTGTCTGTCTGTCTGTCCTTCGTTCTGTCCCGCTGATGGCGCTGCAGAGTGGCGACATGGGCGGTACGTGTGGCGAGCACAGCTCCCGTCTCGACTGTGCAGCTCACGGACACTGACTGGCTGACGGGGGGTTGGTTGCGGAGGTGGGCGAGGTGCGGCTGCGTTGCCCTCCAAGGGACGTCATCGCCTCGTGTGCGGTAGGAGGCAGCTACCTACATACATAGACACACATAGACACACACACGCACACACACACACGCGCGCGCGCACGCACAGAGAGAAAAGTAGCGGCACACGCAGTCGTTCCGAACATTATTTTCCACAGCGGCAGAGGCCGCTGGCCTCGGCATACCTCCCCATCCAACGGTCTCTTCCCTCCCTAGGGCGACACACCTCTTTCTATAGGTGCGCACCGCTTTACGCGCCAACGCCCCCCCTGTTGTGTGTCGTACCGGTGGGTATTTTTTACCTGTTTCCGTACCTGAGCTGAGCTGCTTGGGCAAGGCGTTTGGTAGCCGGCGAAGTAGGTAGCGGAATAGACTGCAGCGGACAGAGCTGGGAAGATGAATACGCCGGGAACTAGTAACGGCTGACGCGGCAGTGGAACGCTTTCCTTGGATGTGATGTGATGTGGGGGGGGGGCCAAGGAGGTGGCTAGATGGATGCGTATGTGTGTGGGGGGGGGCCCAGCAGAGGGAGCGGATACTGGGACAACACTGGGGACCCGCTCAGTATTCGGGAGTAAGAGAAACTGAAGAATTGGTTTGGCCTCATACATGAATGAAAAACACACTGTCCTGGGATACTCTGCTAGCCTGAACTCCTAGCCCGCTTTGCCAACCCCACCCCGCTGCCGTTGCCTACCTAGAGGGTGAGGTAGAGCGAGTAATGCCGTAAATGTTGTGCGGAGCGTTGGGGAGTTTATTTATGAAGTGAGTGATTCATCCTGTAGAGCTGCTTGGAGGGTATATGGACCCAATGTAGCCGAAATAAATAAAGGAGGTATGAAGGGTGGGATAGGGAATTGCTGTTTAGGTTTTTAGGGTTTTACGTGTGCTGGTCGCGTGCAGGGGGGCCAGGGACCGGATGCAGAGAGGAGGCTGTTGCAGATAAGGTGTGGGGTTGTGTGCGGCGCAGAGCACAACACAGCGCAGCGAGCGCGGTGCGACGGAAGGCTCTCTGGCACGCGGCGAGACTGGTCATGTGGGGTAGCGGCCTGGCTGACGCCGCTTTCATCAGTCGTATGGTGTGGCGGGGCACCGGGCGCTGGCACTGAGAGGAAAAAAAGGGGAGCTGCTGCTGTTGGCGTGTGCTGTGCAGTGCTGTGCTATGTAAAGTTGCCTGCGCGGGGACGTGCTGGGCTCAGCCGGCAGTCCAGCCGCGTGTCAACCTGACTCGGGTGCCAGCGGGTTTGCGGGTGACAGTGGTGACAGTGGAGCTGGCTACAGCCATTTTTTGAGAACGCGCACGTGCGCACGTTTGTACGAGAGCAGGACATCAGGTCCGCCTTGGATGCGAAGGATGCGGAGAACGAACATGCCATGCTCACGACGACGACTCCTCTGACATAAATATACTTAGTTGCACCCTACTTAAAACCTAGGACTGAGCGCGGCAGTCAGTTGTGGGCCCCGATCGATGGCCCCCCACCGTAGGGGGTGATCACGCTGCCGGGGTATATATTCCCTTGGGATCTATCTGTTGCTCTTCTCGCTATAATCCGCCTACTAGTACTACTACTAGTTAGCAAAGCAGTTTATTAAGTAGCGCTGCTGGGGCAGGCTGGAGAGCACGTTTGAGAGCTGACCACGCATGGAGTTGACTTCGCCAAACAACAACCACACGAAAAGGAAACAGAATACTCTAAACTGAGGACGAATCGGAGGAATGCGATTGTGCAAGGTGGCGTTATTATCATACAAGCCATTGAAAGTGCAAAAGGAGTTACGTGGGCCCACATGCTGCACTCAATCGGGCTATCGCATTCTTTTCTGAAGCGTGCTGGCCTTAGCCGCCTATCAGGTTGCTGCCTATCTAGCCTAGATCGTCACCATATCATCATAATTATCATCATCATTATTATTATAATTGCGTTATGCACTGGGCAGTTTGGAAAGGATAGCCTTGGTGACCGCGGCAGTATTCTTGGCGGAGAAGGCCAGGAAGACCTGCACCACGTTGACAAAGTCCGCCTCGCCGCCGGCCAGGTCGGACAGCGCGCGGATGACCAGACACTCCTTGGCCGCAGAGGCGCACACGTGCATAAAAGCCGCACCCTCCATCTCGAACGCCTGAGAAATGCCGTACATATATGCATCGATGTTGGTGGTTCGAAATCAGTCAAACAGGGCAAATAGGTGCCGGCGTCGTCGAAGCTGAATAGAAATGGTTGAGCTCCCTATCGTTATGCAAAACCTACGTACGACAGGTGTTTGGGCTCTCTAAACAGAGACAGAATCGTCGCCAAATTCATTTGTATATCATGGTACACGCCAGCCAGGATCAATCATTCAGTGCAAATTAGCATGCATGGTCAACCACCTGACGTTGTGATCGTGCCGCGCGCAGGGCTTGTGGCTGGGTGCAGCGATGTGGCTTGAATTATTCGCGCAGCGTGGAGCGGGGCCCAGCCGCCGAAAGGCCTCTCGCAAATTACGTTTCGCATCAAACAATATTTTCACAATTACCATGAGGTGAACTCATAGTCATAGGAGTGACATTTAAGTGATTGGCTTTGCGGTAGTCCAGTTGGGTAGTCTACAGCTGCGACCCCATCTGCGCCTCACCTGCGCTCTGAACAACCTGTACAGTGCCTGGCGATACTCCTTGTTGTCTAGGAAGGTGGAGCTGGACGCGCCAGGATTGGGGGAAACCACCAGCTGGGGCTGATAGCCCAGATCCATTTCCTGCGTGCACATGCGTACACATAGCCGAGTTGAGTTAGCGAAAAAACATGTCATGCCGAATTGTATGGATGACGAATGCATTCCCTGCTGCCAGCAGCCGGCATGGAACCTGTCGTGGTACGTCTGTGCGTTTGTTAATGCGTCTGATGACCGTCTGATGTGTTTCTGATGGCTGGCTGGCTCGGTTGGATGGAGGGATGGATGGATGGCGGGATGTTTCATTTGTGTGCGTGGATGGCATGACAGCACAATGTTCAAAGAAAGTCACAGACAGATAGCGAGTTCTCAGCCAGCCATCAGCGCCTTCGCGAGTCCTTTCCTTTCTTTTTCTCTGACAATTTCCGACACTTTCTGACACAAAGGCAGACATAATAGAATTTCTTGCAAGACTTTCTTGCTGACTACATAGATGTTCACGGACCTTGCCGTTGATGACGGCGCTGCGCAGCAGAGGCAGCTTCTCCGCTTGCACCTGCAGCAGTCGTAGCAACAGTACAGTGGTGGTGGGGTAGTGGCGGCAGCAGCATCTCAATCATGCGCTCAAACGATGTCGTGTAACAACTGGCAACACATGACACCAGCAGCACCACATGACACAAGCAGACGAACACCTCCCTCCCCTGCCCCCCATTCATATTTCCATTCCTGCATACCCACCTGCTTGGCAATCTTCCAAAGGGTTTCGGAGACGGGCATGTAGAACTTTGTAGGTGGAAAGTCCTGGAACACATCGCTGGGGTCGATCAGCACCTCACTCTCCATGGGAATGGCGAAACCGGAATAGAAGCCCACACCAGGGATGCCTGCGGACGCATGGCGGGGTCAGGCCACGAGCGTTGAGCGCGGGTTGGGTTGGGTGATGGATGGGTTGGGTTGGGGGCGGGGTGGGGAGGCTGGGCAGGCAGGGCGGGCAGGGGCGAGGCGAGGCGAGGCGAGGGGGGAGAGGTATGTGGTGCGAGGACAGGGAAAGGAAAGGGGCCCCCGGGGGGAACACAAACGAAAGGGGTTTTGTGTTGGGCCGGGTTGCGTTAAACACATACAGTACACAGTACACAAACGTCTCACCAGCCACTGCAGCAGCTTCCTCATCGGTTGCAGCAGGCGCATTTGGCAGGGGGGCAGTCAGCGCAATGGGTACATCACTCTGGGTCACGAACTTGTTGGGGAAGTCGCGCCCCACCTCGTAAAAGGTCCTGCAGGCAGGCGGGTGAGACGCAACAGCGGCCCGCGGGTGGAAGGGGAAGCTCCACGCTACGGCAACAGCACATGCATGATGTGCGTGCTATGCTATATGGTATTGCGTATGTATTCGGTATGTATGTATGTATGTGTGCATGATATGGTACATATCTGAGCAGCGCGGAGTGCCGGCCATCAATGGGCCGCAGGCTATGTACGCATACCTCTTTTAAATGGTTGTCATCATATGCGGGACGGGGCAGATGTGCCGTTAGGGAAGACGAAGTTGGCATCATTAGCAGATACGATGCATTACATGCAATGTTCTTGGTGAACTCGGTCCTAGTGGTTAGCTTGTTGGAAAGCATTGATGACGTCCTTTTCATTGCGGCGCTGTTACTCGACTACTTTACAACCGGGTTTGCATCTAAGTGCGGGCTGTGGGCTGCATCACATTGGAGCTACTCGGCCGCCGGTGGTTCATAAGGCCCTCATGTGCGGCCCTCATGTGCAGCAGCCAAGACCTCGAGCTCCCTTTGGCGGGCAGCCGGGCTGTCCGATCCGTACGGGTGGCTGACGTACGGCTGGTACGGATGTGTCCTGCTGGGTTGATAAAAGTTCCTTCCCTCTGAGCATCCCTTTATCCTCTATTGATACTGTGCCCTCTTGTCCCTGTCCGGGTGAGCTAACTCCTCAGTATTGTGCATTAAGAGTATTGTGCAGAAGCGTGCAAGTCGTCGGTTTCGACAGCAATTATTCGACCCACATCATCAGCGTCGAGTGCGGTTTTATGCAGTGACGATTAGCGCGGCGATTAGCGCCTACATCCATTTCAAGCTGAGCACCAATGCCACACCTGGTGGTCTTGTTGTTTCTCTGGCTGGGGACGGAGCGAATGAGCTTCTGGTGGTGAATGTTGAACCAAGATTTGGGCACCACCACATCGCCCACACGGAGGGCGGGGTTCACGCCACCGGCCACACCCTGAACGAAATGATAATGTAAGCCAATCAAAGCGCATGGGCGACGCATGTAAGCCAATGATTGGCCCTAAAAACAGTCATACCAGGCGAGAGGTTTACTCGTCGCCATTGCTTGGCGGAATCAATCTGACGTCTTAACATTCGCCGTACGCTTCCCGTACGTTTATCGGAGGCGGGTGACAGCAAATGGTGTACGTCGACTGTCATGTCGTACTGGCAGATGCCATACATATGCGTCGCACGTACTGCAGTAGCTGGCCGCTGCAAAGGCCTATTTAGATGCTGGCGGAGCGCCTTGCGACTATTATTGGAAATGACCGACACTCATATACCAGTGAATGGTAGCCACAGTAATAGGACCCAATGGGGGTCCGGCGCTTTGCTGGTTTAACACAGCTGCTACAGCTACCTGAAAGATAAGGTACTTGACGTCGAACGTATCCAGCAGCATTTGGGTGGTCATAGCGGCGTTGGTCATGCCAATGCCGGAGGTCACCACAGCTACGCTGTGGCCGGCCAGCGCGCCGATGGTGAAGGTGCGCCCGAACCTGATTAATAGGCGAAGATCAAATTTGTGTGAGGTGGGAGGGGCAGGGCGGCAGGTAGAGTTGAACGTACGGATGTAGTGTTTCTGTACGTCTCTTCATTCCTTGCAAGACCAAAAACATCGTTCTGCTGTTCTTGAACTCGGTAGCTAGCTAGCAGGTCTATGGCTATATTCACAATTATAAACGTCTGTACATACGTACATACGTACGTACTTGGTGGCATTGTACGGCGCCGGCTCGGGATCGAGGGCATTGTACAAGGCTTGAAACTCGCCCAGTACGGCCACCACTATGCCCACGTCAATCTTTGGTAGCTCTGTTCCGCCACCAAGGAATCAAATCAATCAAGTGCAGCAAGCGGTCAAGAGCATTATACATACTTACAAACACATAATTGTGATGGGCGAGGAAGGGAGATGCGGTCATTGGCTGCTGATTGAAAGGATGCATGCACATGGCTTACATGCACGAGACAGCAGCTGACTGTCACACGTGCGTACGGGACGTACAATAGCAGAGGACGAAATGGCCGTCATGCGTGCCTACACACACATACATACATACATAATACATACATACATACATACACCCAACCAACGCGCGTGACACGACCGATGAAAGTATCGTGTTACTGTAACAGCAGCAGCGGATCTGCTTCACCTCGCTCCGAATACACACGCGAAGAGGCAAGTACCATATCCCCAAGGGGCAGCGGTTTTGCCGCTGTTGTGGTACTAATAGCCGAATCGAGGATGAAAAACGCGTGTTATTGGAATGCCCAGCCTATAATGAGATTCCTGCTGAAGAGGGATTCGATCATCAACAGAGCATGTTGGAGGCCATGGAATGGGAAGCAGTACGTCTGGCGAGGATGTTGGAACGTATGTGCGCTCATTGAAACTTAGTTACCCCCGTTGGGCGCTAGTCTGGGCTGATGTGCGGTGTTTCCTGCTCTGCGTGGCTTTTAGGCCTATAGATTTTGCCCTTGGGCCTTCGGCTCGTGTGGGTAGTTTTTCAGGTATGGGGTCACGCACCCCCAACCATGTGTAACACACACACACACATATACGTTCCTACCTACCTAACTAACTACATACATACACCCCACAGTTCATTAATTCACCACCTTCCTAGCCACTTACCCACACTCGCCAGGTTAATCATTTGCACTGCAGCAGCAGACCGCTGGATGAAAAACGCGGCACTAAGCAGCGCCATGGCCACGAAAGCGAACCGCAGCATAATAGCAGCAGGTGGCGGCGATGACAGTGATCTCCTCATCCTGCTTACTTGGCTATGTGGCAGGAGGCGGCGGCGCGGATACCGCAACAAGCGTAGGAGGGGGGTCACAGGAGGAGAGGGGGCACCGAGTTGCGAGGGAGGTTAGCGGGGGCAAGCCTCCGCCAGAGCTTTGAAGCAGCTTCACCTGGCTTGGAGCCCTGGGAGCTAGTTTGGCATCCACCAGGGTTTGTGGTTATGTGTGATGCTCCATGGCATTGCTGCCCAAGCACAGTCACATCGACACCACACGCACGCATTCGCGCCGGGCGCGCGCGCGTGGCACACACAACTATAGGTCTCTTCAGCATAGGCAGAGGCATAAATGGTATAAGGTTTGTAATAATTGTTCAGACCCAATCACTGTGATGTGTGTGGCTTCGTTTGCCGGCTCTGCGGATATGCAGCAGAAAGAACGCGAACAGACAGCAGACTAATTAGGAAGCACGCAAATCACCCACCCAATGGTTAAATGGATGGTCAATCCTGATATCAGTAACTTTGCAGTTTGCGAGAATATATTCCTTTCTTGAGTTTTCCTGGAATCGAAATTTGGATGCTTGCGACACACGAGCGAGACAGTTTGACTGCCTCCGAAACAGATATCTACTCAAAATCTTTCAAACCAATAATATTAGCTTTGGAAATTGGTTTGAAAAATGCGGTTTGCAAGGCGAGCGTCTAGGATGCGTTTGGTGCAGTACGGATGGAGGTATTAAGGCGGCTTCGGGCCCGCCCCCCAATCCGGCGGGCAACAGGATTCCGTGCACAATAACGCCCTGTTTCCGGCTCCGTAGAGGTAGCA
Organism: Volvox carteri f. nagariensis; assembly: GCF_000143455.1. Lineage (NCBI taxonomy): Eukaryota > Viridiplantae > Chlorophyta > Chlorophyceae > Chlamydomonadales > Volvocaceae > Volvox > Volvox carteri. The sequence continues at coordinate 827,429 of NW_003307591.1, forward strand.
ATCCTTTGTTACTACCGTTATGCAGCCACCTAAACACGAACTCTAACAGGCGTATAATAGCAGTCCGTAGCTAGAAAGTCGAGTATACGGAAAAAACCTGAGCGGCGATGAGGATTTAATCGCCACATGAGCTTGCAGCCATTAAGTTGATTTACAACAGAAATCCTTGTGTGGATGTTTTCTGAAAGCCATTGCAGGTGCACATGCGAATGCGTATTGGCATGCATGTACCGCCGCCATCGCCGGTCTCTGACGGAGCCACCACCCCAATGCGAGCTATATGGGGTTTCTGCGCTTTGTGACAGGGGTGCCGAATTAACGGCGAGATGAATCATTGGTGCTATGCACACGATACTGTTTGACAACGCCTGGCAGTCCAACATGCATTTTACGTGGCGGACACCTTGCCATAGCGCCGGTAGCGTCTGTCTACATTGCGATACATAATGCTAACTTTGTCTAAGCAAACGGTCTATTTATGAGGCTTGAACAGTTCCTCACAGCTAGGAGCGAGCCTCTGTCTGTTGTCTGTCCTGGGTGATGTCATCGACGTGCCAATGTTTTGTCGTTTCGCGCCGCCGCGCCGCGTCACGCAGCAGCACAAGACCTTAACAGTGAACTACGTGAACGCAAGTTGCGTGCCAGACCCAAGCCCTTAGAAATTTGATGTAAGCTTCGCATGACCATTTTTTTCTCATCAGTATAAACTTTCATTCATTATCACCTGACACCGGATTGGGAAGGTCAGACCCCTTTGACGAATTGAGTTTCCTCCAGAGCTTCTACTCAACGACTCCTGTAATGTTTTGCAGTTCGTTAACGCGCGCTTCTGAAACCATGTCGTATCTTCGGAGCTAGTGGAGCTTGAACTTGCGTGTACAACGTGTGAGGTTATGGCGCGCTAATATGACTATTTAAGCGGACCAAATTATGAACATTGTAAGTCTAAGTTGAGTTTGAAAACCGATCATCTGTGCCTACGCAAGTTTTTCGGCAAGTAAAGCCGGCTTACGCTTCCCAGTTGTTAGGTGTGGCCTGGTTCCCTTTCAATTGGTATCAGAGCCTAGGTGATCCTCCTCGCCGAGCTCTTCGTCTTCGTCGTCGTCGTCGCGCCATCGCGCCATCGCGCCATCGCGCCATCGTCTTCGTCTTCGTCTTCTTCTTCCCCGATGGCTCTCGTTCCCACGGACGCCAACCGCGACCGATCCCGTTCGCGGTCCGCGGAACTCCCGAGCAACGTCCACGAGTCTCCGTTTACGACGCTCACGCCCATCCCCACTATGGTCAACCCCGTCCCTACCGTCCCCATCGTCGACTCCGTCCCCACCACCTCCCGTACCGCAAGCCGCTCTCCCTCCCGCTCCCCCTCCCGCTCCCCGGCCCGCACCGACTACTCCAATCGCCAACGTCAGGACCACGACCGCGGACGCACCTTTCCTTCCCGCTCAAACAGCCCCCACCCGCGTCGCGATGGTCAGCACCGTCGCGCCGACCCACTCCGCCACCGCTCCCCTCGTCCCCGCTAACGTGGCCCTCGGGCCACCACCGGCAGAACAGGTTAGTCACAGCGTGCCGGTGCGTTTTGCTGTGCAACAGTCAACCGAGCCTGACACCCCGCCGCCGCCGTTCAACGTTTCGCGCCTCAACCAGATCGCCAGTAAGCCCGCCCGCCGTGTAGGTTGTATGCGTGCTCGTGTTGCTGCAGCCTCCACGACAAGACGAGCAGAAGTTATTCGAAAGATGTGTAAGGTGGTGCTGCTGAGTTTGTAGCTTGGAACTTTTTTGGCGGGGGCCGCAGCGCGAAGCGCGTGCGGCCGTGAGGCTGCGTTCGTAACGAACAAACGCAATATCTCGCACCACTAAAGCGCAATATTGAAAGCCGCTAACATTTTATATTGTATGGCATTTCGCCTGTAGCTGACAAAATTCATATGAGCACAAACATGTTTGGCTGCCTCCGTGGACCGAGGTCAACGTTTCTCGCGCTATATTTGGGTCCATACGATGTCGTGATCCCAAACTTAAGGACATGCAGTTGACTTCGACATGCGAATTGAACATGCAACTGCGCGATCATCTCTCTGCGACCATTGCGGCTTGCCGTGCCGAAGTGCGGTTTGGGAGGCTTTCGAAACGTACCAATAGACTGGAGTGCCGTAACCCTACCGTACAATGGAAACCTAACGCCGCAGGAACTTCCAGGGAAGAAACGGCCAACCCTGGGGCGACAGTTTCTCGGCAAAATTGGGTAACAGCAATGTGAGAGGATTTTCCTTTTCTGGCGAATATTTTCTTTTGTATTTAATATTAACGTGATCTTAATCCGGGGGGGCTGTGGGATGCCATTAGGCCGCCCCGCACATCATCGCAGTGATACGGCACTGGCGGAAGATAGGCGCCAGTGCTGCTGCTGCCGGAAGGAGTTGAACCTGGAATCATCGGAGGGCTTTTGATGTTACGGATGTGCTAGAGGTCTTTTCTCTCTGTTGGCTAATGCAGAGCAAATTGAACCCTCATCGAAAACTCCGAGACTATGACTCATCGGAAATAGTTGCCGCTGCTGGTGCCGCTGCTGGTGCTGGTGCTACTGCTGCTACTGCTGCTATTGCTGCTATTGCTGCTGCTGCTGATGATGATGATGATGGTGCGCACGCACGCCCAAAGCTACATGTGCATTGCACACACTCCATCTCTAAATGGCGGTCAGATCAACGTGACGACGACGTGACGTGACACCACCAGCTCACACACACAGGGGGACGGAGTGCAGCAGCAACGACATAACGTGTAGCATAACGTGTCCATTTCGTGCCCTCCTCCTCGCGCCGTCTGCCAGCATGTCACATCACATGCATTTCCTACAAGGGCACTCCATTCCCGCACTGGGTTCTCTTTCCTTTCCGTTCCTCTTCTTTCCGTGCTGCGATGGACTTTTCGATGTGGCCGCGACGACCTAACTCTTGTCCGTCCGTCCGTCCGTCCGTCCGTCCAGTCAACCTCGCCGTTGTCGGCCCAACTAGTACCATCGTCGTCGTACCATCCGCCTCGCTCTAGACCCCCCGACATCTGGACTGTAGCAGGTCTGTACGACTGGGTACGGCAGGGTTTGTACAAAAACATTAAAAGTTTTCTAAGGTTGTGCGTTTGGCTGCCGTACTTGCAGGCGGACGGCCGGGGCCCCATGTGCTTGAACCAGGGGTTCCAGTTGGTCCAGTTTGTCGTACATGCCCTGTTGACGGTGGTGTGACGGTAGTGGGAATTTTGCATGAACGTGGGGGGGGCCGGGGGGTAACCCGGCGGGCGGGCGGGCGGGCGGTGGTGAATGGAGACAACCCTCTCGTGTCGCACCCCGAGGAGGTCAAAGGTGTGCATCAGCGCATAAAGAAAAAAACCCTAAAATCCTGGAGGGAAGGAGGTCGGAACCTCTTGACCAAGAGGTTTGCTTTGCAAGTACGGAAGAGTTGGTGAGAAAAGGGAAAAGACCAAAGACCAGTCCCAGCCGTGAGGATGTATTTGCCCTTTCGACCCCTTGGCGCCTAACGACTAATTCTGAAGGGCCAGTTGCTTAATTAAAGCTTGCGGCAACATCGGATCTGACCCGTACATGTTACCATTTTGGGACAGGACAGGACTGGACAGGAAAAAGGACAGGAAAAAGGACAGGGGCGCCCATATCGAGGCCAAGCCCTACTACTACAGCCGTCTTCTTCCTAGAGCGCTGCAGCGCCCTCGACTGTGCTGTATCCTGCATGGAGAAAACCCTAAGGCTTCTGCTGAGTGCAGGGGACCCCAGCAATCGCTGGATGCATACAGAAATGCACATATGTACATAAACAGACATCCATACATACGTACGTACATACATACCAGCAGCCCGCCCGTGTGTACGAAAAGTACCGTACGGCCGCGCCATTCCTCCGCTCTGGCGCGGATGTCCGCCAGCAGCGCGTGGACGGCCTTGCCGCTGTACACCGGATCCAGTACGACACCAGTCGCCGCCGCGACCTCCTGCGGCGGTGCATGCGTCATACCACAGGAATTATGGTACGGCTGTACGGCATGTGATCCTAGGAGATATATCCCCTAGCGGGCCCATATTGGTCTTCTAAAGAATGTGCGGTCTTCCTTTCCATCACCACCGTCATCCTGATCGATTAACCACCCCAGGCTAACCACCCCAACGACAACCACAACCGTTAACCCCCGCCCCCCCCCCGCCCCAGCAGCCCCCGTGGCGGGGCCCACCTGCACGGTCCGCAGCTCAGCCTCCGTGCTGATGGCGTACCCGGCACCCCGGGCCTGTATCACGTACAGCAGGTCTCGAGCTCTCCGGCCCCCCAGCAGCTCCCCACCGGGGGCAGCCCCCAGGCCCCCCAGAAGACCGTCAATGTAGTCGTAAAAGTACTCGGGTGTGTCGCAAACGCCAAAGGCAAGTACTCGGCCGCCCAGTGGACTGTGCATGTATGCATGTATGCATGTATGTATGTATGCATGTATGTATGTATGCATGTAACAGGCACCGGGCACGTTGCCCACATGAGCATCAGCTTCACATTCAATGAGGTGACAGATCAACTAGAAACGCAAAAAGGAGGGAGACACACACACCCCTGGGGCAGGCAGCCCACCTCGGATCCCTCCTGCTGCTGCCAATGTCCAATGCCCCACTAAACCGCACCCCGGCAGTCCTCCCCACCCAACCCCTACCTTAACGCAGAGCCCAGCGCTAAGCCCGCGGTCGTCCCCCCACTGCCACACGCCTACAGACAGACAGACAGACAGACAGACAGACAGACACGCAAAGCCAGCCATCCAACAGGTTGCTGAACATGCAACTCTAATCTCCCCGGTGCTGGCCGTGAATTTCACGATTAAGGTTAAGTAATCGCACTCCCGCATTTCCAAATCGAGGACAGGCCAGCGAGGCAGCGGGAGATGAGCTGGCAGCACCGGGAAGGCCAGCTTCATTAGGCATCATTAAACCGGCCTAATTAACACCGATCGACCGACCGACTGGCCAATTAAAGGGCGGCCCCTGTCCATGCAGACGTGACACAAACCGCGAGGGCAGCAATGATATGTTGATGTAGGCGTGTACATGTGAGCAGGTCGGTCGGATTCCCTGGTCGGTCTGCATCGCCCTGGGTCGCGGCGTGAGTGGGGGAGTAACCATCGCAGGCCTTCACTTCGTTTATCCTTCGTTCCCGCCCTCATCCACGTCTGGCTCCCAACACACACACGGGTGATGAAGACGTTTGTAAGGCCCCTTCCCTCCGGGCCTCCCGGGGGGGCCTTGGGGTATCTAATGAGGAGAGTACTTCGCACCACCACATCATCGATTACCATATCAGCTGGCTGAGGCGCACCGGCAGCATTGCCAATGGCTGTTTAGAGGTGGGGCAGACCGTCATCAGCCGAACAGGTAGCGGAGTAGCTGGTCGCTGAAAAGGACTCTCGACTTGCTGGGAATGCGTCTCTTGCACTATAGCTTTATATTTGACGGAATGTGCCGTACTGTATGTGCCATATACTGTGTGCCACACAGTTGCTGCAGGCGGCCAATGGGGCTTAGGAGCAGTCCTAAGGGGAAACGGAGCAGCACTATTCCCACAGCTCTACAGCCACTCCCCACTCCCCACTGTGCTTAGTCGCTGCGGCTGTAAGGGCAGCAGTAGTTTTGCCTGCCATTGCACCCACCATCGCAATGTCCGTAATCATGGGAGCAGCTGGGTCGTCTCCGCCCAGCTGCAGCAGGTACTTCAGCTGCTGGCTGCTCTGCTGCAAGATCTCATTCACGGCCTTGCAGGTCGTGGGATCGAGTCGGGTCGGGTTGAGTCGAGGTCCATATGAATAAAAACAGAGGGGAGGAAGGAATAAACACCGAACAACAACATGTTGATGGTGGGTTTCACGTGCAGTGGGCGCTTATTTGATAAAAGGTATGATGGCACTCCCGCACGAAGGTCATCATGCACGGCTGGGCTGGGCCCCCTTGTACACGTACAGAGCAATACGTTGTGCTGGTGGACGGGGGCTCCCCGTGACAGGTTGGCCCTCGGGCTCTGGTCTCCGGCCTCTAAAATTTACCCCTCCGACGCAACGGTTGAATATTCCGTCAAGTAATCCAAACAGGACCTGGACGTAAGCTAAGTTACGATCATCATAGATACGTTTTCGGGCTGTTTAAGAGTTGGTGTGCCACACACGTGTGATGACGTGTGATGAGGTTGATATGAGATGGGTGATGGCGGTCCAATCGCAAGCGACTAACGGAAGTTTCCTAACCGAAACCACCCAACCGAAACCACCAACCTCCAGGTAGCCCCAGACACCAAGGGAGTTAGATCCGCCAACGGGTATGATGTACGGCTTCCTGCCGGTGGATTTCAAATCCGATCGCAGCTGCTCCAGGAGGGCACCGCTTCCTAGAGTAGCGTACTCCTCCTTTGTTACCTGTCCACAGTTGGAATCCGATTCTGGACTTTAGATCATACCAATCAAGCCATACAGCTAGCACCCAGATGCGCAGTCAGCCACACAGCCAGCCACACAGCCAGCCACACAGGTGCCCACCAGGTGGAGCTGCGCTCCCGCCAGCCTCTCCACCAGCAGGTTCCCAACAAGACCGGGATCTGAGTCCACTAACTGACGGCTTGTGCGCAAAATGAGATGGCAGTCCAAACCTAGATATCTGCACAAAAGCCAGATACACATATGTAAACGTGTGTGAAGTGTGTTTTTATTTACATGTATCTGTCCGTGTAGTTGCTACGGCCGTATGTCCGTCTGTCGGTTACCTGGCCGCCACGGCGGTAGCACGGGCATGGTTTGACTGGATTCCCCCAATCGTAACCACGCAGTCGTAACCCCCCTGGACCGCTTCCGCCATCAAAAACTCCAATTTGCGGACCTGCGTGCATTACATGCGTTACATCCAGATCGTGTGACGCAGCACCAATGTGGTGATGAAGGTGATGACGTCACAGCATCAGTAAGACCTTGTGCCTTGTTGTAATCTCGACACCTTTTGTGCACCTTCCAAGACCTACCGGCCGCAGCACCTAAGGACATGGAGCTGCTGAGCGCGTGAGCTACCTTGTTTATCGGTACCTTCCTTTATCGTAACTGTAACTTTCACCGATTTAAAGATTATTCTTCTCGCCGCATTTATTCCATCGTCGCTTTGTAAACGCTGCTTCGCTATGTATTCGCCTTACCGAGTTACCAGATCATCAGAGTTTTGGACAGGGCCGGGAATTAGGGTTTTGGACTTTTTTGGAAGTGGATCAGGATTGTGATGCAAGTCAGGGCTACGGCTCTTAGATGGTTTCCAATTTCAGCAAATGAAAATTGTGAGATGGGCATGGACAGAAGGATGGGAGAAAGACAGTTATCTAGCTCCTTGGTTGTAGCACGTCGTGCATGATCCCACGCAACCCCCCACCACCTTATTGCCGCTCATCTGCATCCCGCTCAGGTCGTCGCGCTTAATTAGGACACGGACGCCCTCCGGTAGGCCAGGCAGCCGCCATTCGTGGATGGGCGTGGGCAGGATGCCCAACCGAAAACGGTGGGTCGGCACCTTCACATGATGCATGACCGCAAAGGAACGTGTAGAAGGAAAGAGTTTACATTTTGAAAATATATTTGCCAACCCCCCATAGACACGAAGCCCTCATGCATTCCAAAGGAAAGGACTTGAGGCCAATCTGCTCGGCCAGGCAGGCCGGAGACGCGCTCACAATGCAAAAAGAACGTAGACTGTATACGGACGTCGATGAAGGTTGCGTCCCTCACCAGTGGAATGTGCGATGCCCAAGTCGGCGGGCTGTAGGGCTCCAGTTGAAGAAAGCTGGTAGAAGCAGGGGGCGGTGTCGCACCGCTTGCGGCCGCTGCTGCTTGGGATTGCCAGCCTTTCATATTCTCGAAACAGCTTTTAGTTGACAGATTTCTATATGTCAGGGATTTTTGGAATGGAGCTGGCGTATGCGATGCTGAGCTAAACTTGCGAGGCTGTCGGAGGATGCTAAACGGTTGTGATCCGAAAGCTCGCGACATACCTGTTTCAATGTGTCTATGTACGCTTGTGAACAGCTACAATGTTTTCGCGATGGCGAACTTATAACGCTTGTATAGGTAGATGCAAATGACAAGTTGGTATTATCGCACAGCGCATGTCAAGGCATCTACTACCTAAGCATGCGTTTTCTGATAAAAATGATGACGCATTCGCTTCGCGCTGTATTGGAATCAATGTTCCGTGTTTGAGTGCAACATGCTACATTGCGGTTAGATCCGTACACATGCTAAATCCGCATGTAATCCCAATGCGCAATGGGCGTCCTGCTGTCCCTGGACTAAACATCTCTTCACTTCCTGCTTTAGGTGTGTTGATATCTTCTTGGGTACCGCCGATGGCGTTCTGACCAGAAGCTGGCCAGGGTTCTATCTGCTGATTTGCGCTCTAGCATCGGAGTCACCTCTTCAATCACTTTCTTCCTGATCGTCTTCACGAGGCCTTTACAATGTGCTTGGAGATTCTCGTCGAGAATCTCTCCCAGCACCTGCCTTTGCTGTGCAGCATCCCTTAGGCAGCGGGCAGCTAGACACCCTAGCTGCCCATTCACAGCTCTCAAAAGTACAGCACATCTTTGAGGCACCGCCCATAACGAGTATCCTTGGTTAATGTAGTCCAAAAGGATGCTTATCATGCTTTTTGCATGAACTGACTCGAATCTTTGATCACTAGTGAAGGGGGAAACCCATGTTTTCACTTCAAATCGTTGAAAAAACTGCTGGATTAGCGCTTTTCCCAGCCGCAGCTGCTGTGCATGCATCCTTTGGGCAGCAGGCAGCTAGACAACCCTCCCCATTCACAGCTCTCAAGGGGCCTCCATGCCTCCCCTCCAGCTCTTGCTTAGGGAGCTTGGGCAGATGTCGTTGCAGCTGCACTGGGCCGAATCCGTCTTCCGTGTCTGGAATAGCCTGGTGAAGGATACAAGCAACGTCTATTGTAGTTCGTTCACACGCAAGGAAATGATATGGGCACTGGAAAACGGACATGCAGTGCGACGGTTGGGGCGCTCAGGTCATTCGGGTTCTCGACCACCTGGGGAAAGTCTGGGGTGATGAAACGATAGAGGGTGTGGCATCGACACGAAGGTCAGGCGCAATTCGGCATGCTAGCTCGATGTCGAAGCGCTGATGGACACCATCCGGGAACACGTCGATGACGACTGTGTTGTAGTGAAAGGCTAGCTGTGTATCCAAAAGCCTTTGTAACGGATGACAAGAAGCCCGGTGTGTCAAATGTGCCGTGCCGTTATAAGGACAGGATGGGGCCGTCGAAGCAATTTCGCGGGCTATATTTCAGGAGGGCTTCGTCCCCTGGCTCGCTATCGGTCTCAATAAGAGATGCTGTGAAGAGTAGCTCAGGATTCGGTGTGCAGCCTTAGATATGTGCGTGGATAACGTGCGGCACTCCTGAAATGAATTTAATTGAACCTACCGCTACCAGGTGTTCGATAGGACCGTGAGTATCGTGTGCGACCGCAACCACAACTCACACTGTACGGGCCAAAGCTAGTAGACCGCATCAAAACGAAACGCACACAACCGGCCATGGAGACACGGCACCACGGCACATGGCGCTGTATGATAATCCTGAGACGTAACCCGCCGGTGGGCACGGGAGGTCAGCCGCAGGGGAAGTCCAGGCAACCCAGACCACAGCACAGGACCAGATAGCCCGGCAGCCCGCCAAAGGGAGCTCGAGGTCTTGGCTGCTGCACATGAGGGCCGCACATGAGGGCCTTATGAACCACCGGCGAACCCGGGTTTTCTTACGGTGATACAGGAGCTGAGCAGTAGCATGCGCCATGCAGCATGCCTCGTGCATGCAAAGAAAGAACAACATCGCACTACAGAGGAGGTACTAAACGTACCACCACCGAGCAGGAGCGAGACCACCTTCAGCTGCCTCCATTACGCATGAGCAGAGAGCATCATACAAACCCTTTGGTCCTGTCCATGCAATTTCCTGTAAAGCAGGCACACGTCTAAGCCAGACGAGCGCGCATCCGTATGAAAAGACGGAGAACGGAGAAGCGAATTCGCACCGGGAGGTCCAGAGCAGTGGCGGCTGCAGACCGGCACCTTTCGAAAGATTGCGTTGTGAGCTTGATTTGACCCCTTACTCTCCCTTGCTCTCCCTTGCTCTCACCGCCGCGCCCTTGCCACGTCCGCTGAACCTCCCACGAAGACGACGAACGCCGGCGTAGCAAAGCAACGGCAAGCACGACTCCGTTTCCGGTTCCGTGTTTTGGACTCCTCATTCTTCATTCCCATGCGGCTACTAAACTATGCAAACCTCCCGGCCCCGACCGCGATGCGGTTTCCACTACGTGAGGCCATGGACACACACCATACGTATGTTGGGTGTAAGCTCCACCAATCACCTTATCTTCCAATACTATGCACTCAAAGTCACGGCTGCTCGCTATTGCTCACCAAAAATCAGATACAACACCCGAAGCGGCAGTCAAGCTGTGTTGTACAAGAGCGAGCGGGCGAGTGTCAGACGGCAGTGGCCGCGTATGGCATGGAATCGCAAAATCAGAAGTTTTCCGTCCAGCGTTAGCAGATTGGGGCGCTGGCCTCTCCTCTGCATTCCGATTCCAGGGTGTGACGCGCTGGCGCCCCGAAAGTAATCGTCATGCTGGACAGAAGACGCATATAATAAAAAGATGTGTCCATATCAGGCTGGCTGCCAGTTGCCTGATCAGACGATAGCGATCACCAACTGACAGCGCTTGTAGCGTTGCCCATGATGCCGTTGGAGCGCATGCATGCATGCAAGCGTGCATGCATGCATGCACGTAGAGCAGCGGCGCCACCGCCGGAAAAAAAAGCCACCGCCGGAGCAGCGCTTTACCACAGTCGTATGGTCGACGTGGCGGTCAAGTGCGGTCATAACTTATGACTCATAAGTGCGGTCGGTCAAGAGTTCTACCTCGTCATGCAGTGCAGTCAGCCTTGACTTGGCCTTGACTTGTTTTTCCGCTCCCTCACTTCAAGCTATACCTCTTCTGCATCCTTATAGCCCCACCGGATGGCCTTCAAAAAAACCTTTTTCTCTTGTACCCATCGCACCACCCCAGAGAGCAAGCAGTCCTCCGTCGTCCACGCCTGCGCCAAGGTGGGTCCTGTGACACCTGTGCAGGGCCCTACAGACACTACAGGGCCCTTCCTGGACACCTCCCTTCACCTACTTACGCTTGGGATTCACACACCGGCAGTGTTTCACTTGGCTTTGGGACCCCTAATGTCCACTTGGTTCTAAAACCCACCAGGTCATGTTAGCTGTGCTTTTGCATCTCCCTGGCAAGACTCAGCACCTGCTGCAGCTGGTGTTCGATGGTACGGCGCTGCGGCAGTGACTCATCGCGGCCGGGCCCCAGCGCCGCCCCCCTCCCACTCCGTGATGGTGGTTGCTGTTGCGGCGGTGCAGCGAACGTCACCTCACGTCTAAACTCCGCCTGATTCGCGCGCTGTTGCGGCTGTTGCGGCTGTTGCGGGAGTTCTGATCGCCGCGATTGAAGCAGTCGTACAGAAGTGGGCTGCGAGCCGACGGACGAAGGCAATTGCCTCCGCTGCGGCTGCGGCTGCGGCGCCTGTTGCGACAGGTGCTGTTGCTGCCGTACATGTCCAGGCGCTTCTCCGGAAGCGGTCGGTTGCACTTCTCCCGAGTGCGCAGCATCCAGGGACGCAGCCAGGCTCTGGGCGGCCTTAGCGGGCGGGCCCCGCCGGTTGGCAGCAGCAGCAGCAGCCGCAGCAACTCCGGCGCCACTGCGCTTCGCCCTGCCATGCACATGCACATGCACGTGCTGGTGGCCACATCCAGCGTCATCCAACACGTTTTCGACGGCTGCGAGCGGCGCCCTGCCACTCAGCCCGGATGATGGAACTCGCCCTCCGCCAGCCGCCAGTGATGACGCGCTTTGCTGGTTCGCTGGCGGCGCATATAGGTTGTTCGGCGGCGGCGGCGGCACCATGTGCACCGCCGCCGCAGCACCGTTCCTCTCTGCGTCCCTGCCGCCCTGAGCCGGACCGTGGTGCCAGGCGCCACCGGCCGCGATGGAAATCGCTGAGTGGCCAGGGCGGTACGGCGACGACGACGACGACAAGGCGGCAGCAGCGGCGGCGGCGGCGGCGGCGGCGGTGGCGGCGCGAGGACTGAGTGGCTGAAGCGGAGGCGGAGCCGGAGGAGGAGGCGGCGCTGCCGTCGTGGCTATGGCTGTGGCCGCGACGTTGCATCCGCTTGCCATGCGCATGAGACCGCTCAGCTGCTCCTCGGCACTGTTCCACAGCCGCTGGAAGCCCTCCTGAAGGAGCTCCACTGCGCCGCCAAGTGGAGGGAAGGGGGGGACATGGCAGAGTCATACAGGCGGGAAAAACGGACGGACAAGAGAGCGCGCGAGTTTGGTCCGTGTGGTTTGGGTGGCAACACGCACACTTCGTTTTCCCGCGACACCCCCAGGAAAGAACTTCCACTTACACACACGCCACGCCGCACGCCTCAGGACCTTGCCCAGGGCCAGGTCCAGCCCGCCGCCAAACAGACCACTAACATCCTGACTGCGGAGCCGGCCGTCAATCGGTCACCTTTTCTGGACCGACAAACCCCATATCGCGGCATACGAAATGAAACAACGGAATGATGTACGATCTGCGTGTTGTATGCTGCCGCTACGCGGCGTTTACTTCTTGCACCCCCCCGTGATTCCCCGCGAATAAAAACACCCATATCCCCGGCTTCCAGCTTGATGGCCCCTCACCCGGCAGCTGCTCCCCCGCCTCCATGGCCTTGAGCGCCTTGCTGAACTTGCGTGCGCGGGTGTGCAGCTGCATGTACGCCCACTTAACAGCACGCTGAACCTCTGAGGGGTCGGGCTGTTGTTGCTGCTGCTGCTGCTGCTGCTGCTGCTGCAATGGCTGCGCGGGCTGCTCCATTCCGTTCCGGCCTCGGAACGAAGGTGCCGGCTCCATGGCCTCCCCCCGGCTTGCCCCCACGGCAGCAAACCTCGACGATGAGGGATTTGCACAGGTGCCGCCGGCCCTGCCAGCAGAAGACCAGGACTGGTAGCCCCTGGCGCCCTCGTCGCCGGGCCCTTCGCCAGGAAGGTTGCCCAGTCCCGACCTGAAGGCTCCACTGTGGCTCACTGGCGGTCGGGGGCCGTCGCGCCAGGGGGCTGTTGTAATGAGCTCTCCTTGTTGGGCGACCCGTGGGTCGCTGGTGTCGGTTTCGGCTGCGGCGGTGGCCCTGGCGGCGAGGGCTATGCCGAGCTCTGTGACTAGCGGGCTGACGGCCCCCGCCAGGGCCTCGGCTCGGCCGCAGAGATCCGCCATGCAGTTGAAGACCACCTTGACGTGTTGAAGTACCTGAGGTGGTTGGGTGGTTGGGTGGTTTGGTAGTTGGGTGGTTGGGTAGTTGCATTTGCATTTGCAATTTCAAATCTCGCACTGGGTTTGGTCGCTCTGCTTTCTAAGACACCACCGCACCCCACTGTATGTATGTATGTATGTATGTATGTATGTATGTATGTATGTATGTGTGTATGTATGTATGTATGTATGTATGTATGTATGTATGTATGTATGCATGCATGCATGCATGTATGTATGTATGTATTAATGGGGTGTTACTACAGGTACCCACGTAAGACGTAACACAACGCAAAGCTGAGTTGGGGCGTTGGGAAGACCCCCACCCAGGGATCGCTCCGGAAGAGCCGCCACCCCTGGACCCACACTTCTTTGGACCCACCTGCGATCCGACGCCGCTGGGGTCCTTCGTCGCTGCCTCCGTCAGGTTCTTCAGAGCAGCATCCACTGCCCGGTGCGCCTGCAACGACACGCGCCCCAAGCGCAGCGCAACCAGGCTGTCGCGCAGCAGCGACTGGGCCTGCTGCACGTCCATGAGCAGGTCCGCGCGGATGCCCTTCAGCTGCTGGCAATCGCTCTCCAGAGCGCTGCGGGTGTCGGTGACCAGCGTCTTGTAGCGCTCGTAGCTTTCCTAAGGGGGGGGAGGAGGTAAGGTGGTGTTTTTTATACGATGTTATAGGTTTAGGGCGAGTGAGATTGGGTGGTCATGAAGGCGGGGTAGTTGGGTTTCGGTTAGGCGACCGGTAGTGCGGCCTTGAGAGGTTGACAGGGTGGCTGGCAGGGTGGCAGCTGATATGTGAGTATCCTGGTGGGCCGCGTCGGCTGTCTACCCATGAACCTGCGGCGAGATGTAAAGCAAAGGAAAACCCGCACGCACGCGTCTTAGACTAAAGTAGGGTAAAACCCTAAAGCGAAGGTCCCATAGTAGCACCTCCATTTCCCATAGCGCGTCCTCCGCCTGGCGTTGCAGCGACTCGCACAGCGTCGACAGCTGATGCTCCCGCGCCCGTAGCTCCGCTACGCGTGCTGTGCGTGCTGACGCAAGCGCCTCCGCCTCTGCTGCCTGGCACCGCAGCGCCGCCACCCGCGACAGCAGCCCCGACTGCTGCTGCTGCAGCTCCGATAGGTGGCTGGCGGCGGCGCTGACGCGGACCATGGGCACCAACGCGCCGTACTCTGGCGCGGGATCCGTTTGGCAGGCCACTGTGGCCGTCTCCGTCGAGGCGAAGTAACGTCTTGCGGCGCCGCCACCGGTCCCCAGCGCCAGCCCAGCGGCACCGGGAAGCGTGGTCATCCCGGTGGCAGTAGTGCCTCGTGCATGGCGCCGGAGCAGCCCTAAAAGGTCATCGCGGAGCCGAGTCGCTAAGTCAAGGCCTTCCATCAAACTAATGTCATTGGCAGCGCCGTCCTCAAAGCTCGCAACGTCATCGTCATAGTCGTACTCGTCCCCGTCATCGTAGCCGTACTCGTCGTACCGCCGCGACGCTGACTGTGATCGTGATGATCGTGACTGTACAAAAAACCGTGTCTGCCCCTCCTGCAATCGCCGCCGGGGCCGTCGGCGATGCATGCGACCGCGGCCGTTCTGTAGGCCCCGCCTGGTCCCCTCCACATCGCCCTCGCCCTCATCCGCGCTTAGACTGCCGCCGCGGCCGCTACCGCGGGTGGCGGCGTCGTCAAGATCCGCGGCCCTGCGCCGAACACCCACCAGCAACGCCAGCACACGACGGACCGCGGCCTCTACCTCATCCGCGCTGGTCTGCTGCACACTGCGCGCACTACCACCATTTCCATCCGATCCCAGCTGCGCCGTCACCTCTCTGTCAAGCATGTCGCCGCTGCCGCCGCCGCTGGTCCCGCCGCCGTCGTTGCCTGGCGGCGGCGGCGCCGCCGCCGGCGGCCGTCCGGACCCAGATCCAGACTGCCGCCGCTGCACGGGGCTCCGCTTCCTCTGCAGCTCAGCCTTGGCCTGCTCCAGCTCCGCACGTGCTTGCCCCAGCTCCTCCCTGGAGCGCTCCATCCTCTCCTGGGTGTCCCGCAGCTGGCAGCGTAGCTCGCAGAGCAGTCTGGCATCCGCTTCCGCTTGCTGCGCCACACGGGCCTTGAGCTCGTCCGCTTCCGTGCGCTCGCGCGTCCGCAGCTCCTCGGCAAGCGCTTCGACCTGCTGGACCGCCGCGGCGTGCCGCGCCTCGACAGCCGCCAGCCGCGCCTGCGCGTGCTGCAACTCCTCCTGGTGCGCTGCTCGCTGCCGCTCAAGGGAGGCGACCTGACGGCGCAGCTCTTGAAGCTCCGATTCCATCACCTTCCGCTCAGCTGCAAAAGCGGCAGCGCCGGCGGATGGTGCTTCGTCGTGTGGCGGCGGCGGCGCTGCTGCCTCCGCTGCAACAGGCGGAGCGGCCAGTAGCGCCAGAACCGGCTCGGCCGGTACTGCCTGTGCTTGAGCCTGCAGCCGAGCACCTGTTCCCTCCGACTGCGTGCGCTGCGGCACTGACACACCGCCCGCCCGCAGATGGTGAGTGCTGCCGCTGCCAGTGCTGTTGTTGCTCCGGCCGCTGAACCTAGCCAGACCGCTGGCACCGCCCCCGCTGCCGCCGCCGGCCCCGCTGCCGCTGCCGCTGCCGCCGCCGCTGCCGCCCCCGCCCCCGCTGCCTCCTCCTCCTCCGCTGACGTCTGCAGAGTACAAGCCCTCCTGTTGCAGCGCAAGCACTTGGGCCTGGTAGGTCGCGGCCTGCTGCGCGGACTTGAGCGCCTCCTGGACGGCTTCGGCGATCTGCCGCTCGGCCTCCCGCAGCGCCTCCTTGCAGTCCCGCAGCTCTGACGCCGCCTGTGTCGCAGCTGTCCGCGCGCGCTGCAGCTCCTTCTGCTTGACACATGGGGTCCGAACGTGTGTTTGTGTTCGTGTAAGAAGGGGAGAGAGAGAGGAGAGGAGAGGGGGACAGACGAACCACACACGATTGAAGCTGCTGCCAGGGCAAGAGGGTAACAAACGTAGAACTGACCGAAAGGCGTCCGAGGAGAGGGGGACAGAAAGACAAAATCCGCCGACTCAAATGGGTCGATAGGCAAGAGTGTGTCGTTGCAGGATCGGTAAGTGATGTGATGCCCCCCGTAGCAAGGCCATGCCTACCGGGAAGGGGAAGCCAAACACGGCAAGGCAACCCTGCTCTGCCCAGCCACATCCCACCATGGCCGACTCTTACTTGCAAGTGCTGCTCCAGCCGTGTATATTCTTCGCGGACGTCCTGCAGTCGTCGCATCTCCTCGGTCCGCAGCTCCCGCAGCTTCTGGCTGTGCTGTCGCAACTGGGTTTCTAGTTGGGCCTGCAGCCACGCGTGCGCAGAGGCCTCCACTTCCGCCAGCTGCTGTCGCATCCGGTCAAACTCCAACTCCACCTCAACGACCCGCGCAGAGAGGGGTACAGGCAGCGGCACCTGCACACCCAGCGCTGGCGCTGGTGCCGAGGGGGTGCCGTCCGAGCTACCGGTCAAAATCAGTGAAGCAGGCGCCGAACATGCGGTCCCGCGTTGGGAGCCGCTAGGGGATGAGTTGCCGCTATTTCCTGCAGCTACGGGTCTGCCGTCCCAGCTGCCCGGACGGACTGAGCGTGCTGCCCGCGACGGCGACGGCAACGGCCGCGGCGGCGACGGCGGCGGTTCCCGCCGTATAGTGGCATCGTTTGCTGCTGCTCCGGAACCAGAGCCAGTCAATGACTCAGCAGGCGGAGCCACCACCAGCATTCCGGACCGCTTGGCCTCCGCCTCCGCTCGGCGCTTCCGCTCGACCTGCAATCTGTCTCGCAAAATCTCCAGCTTGTCCGCTGCACCTGCTTGTTCTTCCCAGGCGGCGTGTAGCACCTGGCGCATCCGCGTCTCCGCGTCACGCGCATCCGCAAGCTCGCATGCGAGCTGCGCCTCCCGGTCCTGAGCCCGCATGGCGCGCTCGTCAGCGGTAGCTGCGTCCTGCTGCGACCGCTGCAGGGAGGAGGTGAGCTCCGCGACTTGGCGACGCAGGTGCGCAATGTCTGCTGTTGCATGGGCTGCTGCTTTCGCCGCTGCGTCCGCTGTGTCGCCGAGGCGGGTGCCAGCATCCGCCGCTGCACCGGATGGCTGCTGCTGCAAGCGCTTGAGCTCCGTTTGTAGAGACATGACCTCGTCTTCTAGCTCAGATTTGGCCGACGCAGCTGTCTGCAGCTCTGCCTGCAATCCGTCCGCAGGAAGGCACACAAATCCGCATCCCCATTCAGAAGCAAGCCTAACCCCGTTTCACGGGACCAGTTCAACTTCCCACGCTCGAAGGAGTAAGGACGTGCACTCCACTACGTCATGCAAAACATTCGGCAAGAGCAACAATTTGCTGACACGCAAAAATACGTGCTGGCATACGAACGCGCACGATGGAAAAAAGGGTGCTAGACGCGGCGTCGCGGCGACGTGTTTGGGTTGAAATGGCCATGAAATGGAAAGGCCATGAGAGGAGTTTTTCTAAGCACGTTATACGGAAGGCCACCTCGCAATCGTGCGAATTTTAAAACTCGCATGCGCGTCAGCATGATGCTTTCCATATTGACCTGCAGCTCCGAGACCTGACGCTCCAGGGTGGCGTGGTCGCTCAGCGCCCGGAGGAGGACGGTGTAAGCTGCTGCCTCCATGGGGGGTGCAGATACAGGGGCCACACAGTCCACTCCCGGACTCCCCCGTGCTGCCGCGCTGCCCGGATCAGCGTCTCTCGCGTGGGCGTGATCCGTCTGCGTTGCCTGGCACTGCTGTGCACCCCGATATGTCGCCGCCTGCTGCTGTAGTTGCTGCTGCTGCTGTTGCTGCTGTCGCTGAAGTTGTAGGTGCTCAACCGTGGCTGTAGCAGCAACTACCAACGTTTGCAAGCGAGCCACTTCCTCCTGTAGCCAAAGGTCAAGCAGCACACGGGAATATTATACGCAAGTATTCGGTCGCTAAGCCTGCGTTGTTCCACTTGCAGCAAGGCACCCGTCGCAGTTACGCCAACACGCCATGGATCCCCGGTGCTTGGCGGCGGGGGGAGGGTAAACCATGCAAGAAACATTTTCCCACCTTGCTATGCCCTCCGCCGTCCCTGACACGTGTACCAACCCCACATACTTTGAGGTGGTCATTTATTGCACCTAGCTCGCTCGCTCGCGCGTCGGCGGCCGTCAGCGCGAGTGCCGCCTGCTGCAGCTCCGAAATCGCGGTATCACGCTGCTCTCGGAGCGCCTTGCAGTCGGCCAGCAGCTGCGCCATGGCCGCGTGATGGATGCTCAGCTGCTCGGGGGATGGCGGAGAGCTGGTGCCCGTGGCGGTGGCGGCGGTAGAAGGGTCCGGCGATCTGCACACCAGGCTGATCTCCTGCACCGGCAAAAGACGGCCTTTAGGGGAAGAGGATGTAGGGGATGAAGAACTCCAGGGGAACTCACGCCTCGACCGAGCTGACCGGGAATCAATGCGCGATCGCGAGGACAAGGAAAGCGGAAATGCAGGGCGATCCATTGGCCGGGAAAATCTATCCACACCGCACCTGCTCCAGGGAATCCTCCTGCGGTGCTCGCAACTTGCGTGGCGTCGTGTGGCCGCTGCGTTCTGGCGATTCGGCAGCAGCAGCAGCAGCAGCAGCAGCTGCTGCTGCTGCTGCTGCTGCTTCTGCCTCCGATAGCCGCACCTCCAGCTGCTCAGCCCGCTCCTGCGCGCGCCTGTACTGCTCCTTCGCCGCCTCCAGCTGCACCTCTGAGCCCTGTGACGCGACGCGCAGTTGTGTGTAGGCGTCCTCCACGATCCTGAGCCGGCCCGCCAGGTCCTGTGCTTCTGCCTGCAGGTCCGCCTTCTCGCCTCAGCGGCCGCCAGCGCCTGTGCGCTTCGCGCCGCCTCCGAAACCATGACCACGCGCACCCGGTTTGCCTCCGCCAGCTGCTCCGTCAGCTGTGCAATCTGCCCGTGCAGCCGCTCCGCCTCCGCGCGTCCCTCCGCCAGGCTCTGCCCCGATCGTGCGATCTCGAGGCACAGATGTTGCTTCGCGCCTTCCTCATCCGTCAGTTTGGCCGTCAGCCTTTGCACCTCCGCCTGCAGTGTGCTGATCTCCGCTCTGGACGCTTCAAGCGCCTCCGACGCGGCGGCGCTGCGTGCCTTGGCCTCCTCAAGCGCTGCTTCCAAAGGTGCCATCTGCGCAACGTGTGCATGCGCTTGGGCATCCAGCGCAGCCGCGTGCGCCTGCGCCTGCGCCAACTGAACGATGCCGTGCTCCTCTAACTGCTGATTTAAACGATCAACGCGCTCTTGCAGCTCATTGGCGTGTTGACGCTCCTGCTCGCAAGCCGCCAGGGCATCGTCAAGCCGGACGGCTTGCGCCTGCACTTGCTGCGCAGCCTGCAGCGCCGCGCGTGAAGGCAGAGCGCAGGAGGGCGAAGGAGGCGTGCGGGCGGACGGATTTACGCAGCACGAGGAGCGGGAGCGGGAGGGTTGAGGGGTGACATGAACGAGTCTGGTAACCGCGATGGACCCCTGGAGAGCCAAACGAATTTGAAGTAAAGACTGTTGTTTGGAAGCAACGAGGTCCAGGAAGACGACAAAGGTTGGATGACCATGTACGGCCGTGCACTGCGAGCAGCCCGGTCCCGGCCAGGCGCCAACCCGGCACGCCCACACAGCCTAGATGACATCATATACTGACCCAGAATTCAAAACCGGCACGTCTCACATGCACTCAGCCTAAAGCTGGCGGGGCCCAGCAACAAAACCCACCTGCTCCTGGCTCACCCTGAGATGCTCGTCCATGTGCACCAGCCGAATACTGGCCATCTGCGCCTGATGCCTTGCATCCGCTTCGGCTGTCTCGGCGGCATGCAAACGCTGCTGCAGGGACCGAACCTGCATACATGCCGGATACGCCCGTGTGGAGTTACCGTTCGTTAAGACGAGCGCGGGACGTGTACCCCATGTGTGTGTGTGTGTGTGTGTGTGTAAACGTTTTGCAAAAGCCCAGAACCGCCAAAGCCGGTTGGGCACAAATGTCTCCTGCACCCGCGGTGCAGGGATGGGCAAGTGGCCGAGCAGCGGCTGCACTCGCTGCACTGTTCGTGTTCTAACATACATAAGAAAAACACGCCGCGCTTTTGGATGAATGCCAAAGATACAGGGGGTTCCCCCGACACGATGGCATGAACCTCCAGGCTGGCTGCCGTACAGATGCACAGCAACTCACTCCACACTGGCTGCCGTACAGATACACAGCAACTCACTCCACACTGGCTGCCATACAGATACACAGCAACCCTAGAAGCCCACTACCGCTGTTGGACCAGTGCGGTGTGACCGTCGTGAGCCTGACAAGGTTCGACCCACCGCATGACGGAGATCCCCAAGCTCAGCGGCCGCGTCCGCAGCAACCCGTGCGGCGGCATTCTGCTCTATCTCCCCTTGCAGCGTCGCCAGGTGTTGCTCTGCATCCGCAACCTGCGACCATGCAATCAAACCGTCTCAAAGTTACAAAGACTCACAGCTCCAAGACTAGCTAGACCTTGCCATGCCTGCGGATCCACGCGCCAGCCCAGCGGTATCTAACCTGCTGCCTAACGCTGGCCAGCTCTTGCTCTGCGGCCGCCTGGTGCCGCCTGGCCTCCGCACATGCGGCCGTCAGACGCGCCTCGTCAGCGCTGGCAACCGCGATCCTTAACTCCAGGCCATGCAGCTCCCGCCGTGCTGCTGCCACCACATCCGCTGTAATACCGCTTATGGTTCCCGGCGAGTCAGCCAACCTGGCGGAAAGCGTTGCCTCTGCCACGGGGGAGGCATTTGCGGATGTGGGTCCAGCATCGAGTGCGCCTAGCGCACTCCGTTGCCGTGACGAGGAGGGGGACGTAGCTGTGGCCAAGGAACCGGGGCCTGCTGCATGATCCGAAATAACCGAATCGGGCCGTACTGGAGATCTGTCGTCGGCCTTGGACGACGCCTGCAGTAGCGAGACTTGCGCCTGCGGCGAGATGCATCCCCCAGGGCATTACCATGGTCGTCATAGTTCTTCAAAAAAACAACACAGGATGGCCAGGATGGGATCATCACGGGTACAGCCAGCAGACGTGTCATCTTGCAAAACGCAGCAGGACATGCCAGGCACGACATTTAGTCGGTAGCTCCTCTACCACCAGGCCACCGGAGCGACTACCCGAGGTGGTATACACCAACTGGGCGAATAATAACAAGCTGCTCTTAGCAGAGGCTATTCGAGGCAAGGCGCATCCTTCTAAAATGTGCGTTGTTATGTTTAAATGGGCCTGAGGTAATAAAGCCATGGAAATCCTCAACCCTTGCCGTCATGTTATGCGAGGAGATGCCACACAAAGTGTGAAGCAACGGTCCGCTAGATACGCGGCATCTTCCCCGCGCAAGCTTTTCCCACTACCTGAAGCTTCTCCAAGTCCTGCTGCAGCCGGGCCGTCGCCGCTTCATATGACGCGCGGACCGTCAACGCCGCCGCCAGCTCCGCCTTGCACTGCTGCAGCTGGCGGCGCTCCTCAGCCAAGCTCGCCCCGGTCGCCTCCTGTGCCTGCCTGACCGCCTGCAGCTGCTGTTTGAGGCCGAGCACCTCGGCCTCTGCTGAATCCTCCGCATCCAAGCCCAGCTCCCGCTCTCGTGGCGTGCTAACGACGCCGTCGCCCCGCCCTGACCTCTTCCGCCGCGCCGCCTCGGCGGCGGCCTGCGCAAGGGCGCCATCGCGCTGCGTCAGCGCAATCGAGAGGGCGCGCTGCGCGTCTGCCAGCTGTGCGCGCACATCCCGGAGCTCCTCCTCAGTGCGTGTGACGGCTTGCTGCAGCGCGGATGCATTGCTGTGATGGGCGATGGTTTGCTGCTGCACCTCGCCCAGGCGGTTGCGCGCCTGCTGCTCCTGTAACGTCAGCGCCGCGATGTGCTCTTGCAGCTCGACCTTCTGCACCTGAAGCGACTCCACCTTGCGTTTGCCTGCGCAACGGGGGAACATCACACTTCATTTCTATAATAAAAACGATAAACGATCTAGCCAAGATGATGGGACGTCTGGGTTGCAGAGGCGCTCTATCCAGTCGCTCTATCAAATGAGAGGCGAACTTGTTCCCTATCCCCTAAATGGGAACAAAGGGGACAGTTTGTTCCCCTATTTAGTTCCCCTTTCGTTCCCCTTTCGGGGATGAAGGGTGAATTTTTAAATTGGCACGAGACTTTCCTGACTGGGCTGGTGCTTTGCTGTGTGGACCGTGGCGGAGTGTGCTTCTAGAACACCTTAGGGGCAGCTGGCTATGCAGGAAGCCAGGACAGAGGGGTCAGGTATGCGCCTCTCCGCATGGCATGATCTGTGATCCGCGCTTCTTCTTGGCGACATCGACATCCCCGGGCTGCATCCCCGGGCAACGCGGGGGCCGAGCGTCATTTCGTACCCTTCTCAAACTGAGCCCGCAAGGTGATGAGCTGGCTAGCTGCCTCCTCAAGCTTCGACTGCATCTCCTCGCCGACACGCTGCAGACTTGTGTGGCCCTCCAGAAGATCTTTGTTGACCTTCTCATGCTGTACTATCTGCGAGCGGGGGGAAGGAGAAACAGTCATTGCGCAAGGCAGCATCCAAGGCAGCACCGCCAGCTAACGCACGATGATAACAATTCAACATGACAACTGTTATATCCTTAAGCGGCGATAACAGTACCAAGATAGGCGTGATGCAAGCTAAGCATGGACTAGCATGCAGGCGCGTGGTCTTTTGCGACACGCCTGCGTCGCAGGCCTGTTGTGATTAGGATGAACGTTGCAAACTAATGGGCGGCTTCTCAGTCGGTGGAAGGCAGGATGAGTGGAAACGTGCTAGCTGAGGAAGCACGTCTTCCACTCCGTGCCCAGTCGCCCACCTGCGCCTGGATCATGCGTAGCTGCTGCCTTGCCAGTTCGACTGGGCTCGACGCCAACGCGCCTGTTGACGCTCCTGTTGCACTTCCGCTGGTGGGGCGAGGCGGTGATCTATGCAGGTTTCCTGCTTGCGGACTTCCGTGATGACTGCCACCCGGGCTTGTATTACGCTGAACACGTGAGAACTGATCAGCCTCTTGTTGCTGCAGTTGCTGCTGCTGCTGCAGCAGTTGCTGGCGTTGGCTAGCCAACGCGGCTTCGGCTGAGCGTAGCTTCATGTTCGTGGCCTGAAGCTCATCCTGAAGCGCCTCAACCTGCTGCCTCATACGGCCAGACACAGCCCTTTCCCGCTGCAAGGTCTCCTCCAAGCTGCTGCACTCCTCCTGCGCCGCTGCCAGGCGCGCTTTGTAGCGGCCCAGCAGGTGCTGCGAAGACTCCACCTCCTGGTGTAGCTCATCAATCTGCATCCAAGGCAAGCAACTGCTACTGCTTGAGGTATGGCGGTCTTCTCACGGACACGACATGCCTCCAGCGAAGCATGTGTGCGGGTTGCACAACAGAGAGAACCTATCTTCAGCAGCACAGCACGGGTGAGAATTCTTGAGGTTGCCATGCATGACGCAATTTTCTTGACCTACGGCTGAGCTGTACGAGTATGCGATGCGCCAAGACATTGCGTTTTACTTAAAGGCCTAGGCTCAGCGCATCGGAAAAAATGAAAGCGCATATTACTGTTTCCGGCCGGCCGCGCACCTTGATCCTCCAGATCTGACTCGCTCCCGAGGACGAGGACTGCGCATCGGTATCCGGGCGGAATGTCTGCTGCACGCGCATGGCATTGAGCCGCGCCTGGAGCTCGGTGCACAGCTGCTCTGCGTCAGCTGCTCGCTGCTCGCCCAGACGCTGCCGTGATTGCGCCTGAACCAGGGCGACCTGCGCCCCAAGCAGCGGTGTCGCATTACAGAGTTATATACGGTAGCAGCCGAGATATACCCCACACACTTGCCGACTTGCGAGGCCTCTAAGTTCTATAGAACCAAAGACAGGCAGTAGGGTAGACAGGCAGGCAGGCAGGCTTTCCGCAGACTTTTCCAACACGCTGCATTCCCACTCACGCATGCACTCGTCACACTACCTGCAGGGCCTCTAACTCAGCCTGGAGCTGTAGGATTGTCGCAAGGTGGGATTGCCCCGCGATAGACCCGCTATGCAAGGCACTATTGAGCTGCGCCGTCGCTGCTGCGAACGGGCCCAGGCCAAGGACTGGGTTAGCGACAGCGACAGCAGCCGCAGCAGCAGCCGGGTTGCTCGTGTCCACGGGAGCTGCTGCAAAACCGGCGCCGCCGAACGACGCAGCGCCAGTAGCGGCACTTGCCAGAGCCGCAACCTGGACCGCAGCGTCCGCGAGCTGCTGTTGAGCCACCTGCATTTGTTCCCGAGTCGCCTGGAGGTCATGTTCAGTAGCGGCGGCCCGGCGTTCTGCAGCAGCAGCCTGTTGCCCTTTCCGCTCAACAACGCTTTCCAGCTCCTGTGATCCCAGGCGCATCAAGGAAACAAAAAAGGAACTTCAAAATCACTTCCACGGAAGGACGGAAGGCAATACGGAGCCGTGTGAACCTCCTGCTGCACGTTCGTGAGGAGCGACAAAGGAGAAGGCGATATCGAGGAGTTGGAGAGAGATTGGATATTTTTCAAGATAACCCGAAGCCGTGCCGTGCCGTGCCGAAGCCGTGCCGTGCCGTGCCGAAGCCGTGCCGAAGCCGTGCCGAAGCCGTGCCGAGATAACCCGAAGCCGTGCCGAGATAACCCGAAGCCGTGCCGAGATAACCCGAAGCCGTGCCGAGATAACCCGAAGCCGTGCCGAAGCCGTGCCGCCTACAAAAGATCTAATTTTGTCAAACCGCACCTGCTGCTCCTGCCGTAGCTTTGAAAGCTGTTCCTCCACATCGCGAGATTCCGCTTCTCCCATCTGCACCTGCTGCCGGGCACGCTCCAACTCCTTCAAGCACACCTGTGCCAGCAGAGAGGCAAAATAACCTAAACACGTGGAAACGGTATCTGCGGCAGAGCTCAAGGCACGCTAGGGCAAGGGCGTAGCATCACAAAAGCAACCATATCTGTCAACCTCAATAATTTCTGAATCACATAGGTACCTCGAGCTCGCGCTCCAATTTCTCCTTCTGCTCGGTGCAGGCCAGAACCTGCGCCTGCGCGGCATCGAGGTCGTCCTTAGCTGCAGCGGCCTGGCGCTCCACAGCATCGGCTTGCTCCTTGCTCAGTTCCACAGCCCTCCGCAGATCCTGTCGAATCCAGACATAGATCCCAAGAAAAAAAATTTAAGGCTCGTTTTACTAAAACTGAAAGAAACCACAGTCGGGGCGTCCTTCCTTCCAGCAAAGCACCGTTTATTACGGCTCCTGGCCGTTACAGGGAAGGATTAAGGAAAGTATTTACGGCAGGGTACTGTCCGGCAACCATCGGTGTCTGGGTGACTTCGCAATCCTGGCAAACTACCAGCCGTTTCTTCATTCGCTTATCCAAGCTCACCCGCAGCTGCGCCTCCATTTCCTCTCGGCGCCTGGCAGTAGCCGCCGCTGCCTGCGAGGTGTCCGGGCGGCAGAGGGACACGTGGTAACCTCGTAAACGAGACCGCGCCTTACCCTCATTTGGCTTTCACGTCACCGTCGCAAGCCAGCGTAGCCCTATCGGGCAAGGAAGACCAAGCGGCCAAGGCAAAACGCTCACGTGCGTCACGTACAAGCATACCCTTACCTCGGCGTCCCGCGCGCGGTCTTCCCTTGCAGCTGCCACTGCGTCAGCCAAGGAGGACAACTCGGCACGACACTCCACCAGTTTCAGCTGAAGCCCCGCCAGCTCCTCCAAAGCCTTATCACGGTCCCCGCGGGCCTTATCCATCTCGGAGGCGAGGTCCCTCGCCGCCGTCCGAACAGATGAGCCCTCGCGTTCAGCCTAACCAAGGTTGGAGGAGAGGGTAAACAGGGTAAACAGCCCCCATGGACTGGAGCGTGAGATTGAGGTGTTCAGGGACCAGGAGTCCATGACCCGTACGTGTCACTGCAACCGTATCCCAACGTCCAGCTGTGTCCGTACATTACCCGTACAAGCCTCCCACCCGATGTCGTATCCCAACCCCTCACCTGCTGCGTCCTCTGCAGAACCTCTTCCAGCCGAGCCTGCACGATAGAGAAGCCAGGGCGCCGCCGTTGTTAAGTGGATCACGTACAGGTGTACGTATGTATGTTGTTACAGGGTGGTATAGCTTCACCAGCTGCCCCTTTTCCCCAGGCAGTTGTATGAAATCCTGCTGCAAGGCAACGCAGCGCAATGCAACAAGACGCCGCCACTCCGCCTCTCACCTGCAGCTGCTGCAGAGCGTGCTCGGCAGCTCGACGCGTCTGCTCCGCAACTTCGCGGGCATGCTCCTCCTGCAAGGCGCGGCGCTGCACCTCCTGCACACGCTCGTCCTGTTCCTGAACCAGCTGGCGGCGCTGCCGCAGCTGCTCCTGCTGCTCCGCGAGCCTCTCCTGCGCGTGCCGAAGCTCCACCTGGGTTGCGGCCAGCTCGGCATTCAGGCGCACGGAGCTTAGCTGGATGGTACCCGCGGCGCGTTGCGCTGCCTCGGCTTCCTCCCGTAGCGCCTGTGCGGTAGAGCGCACGAGCCAGCGATGTGCACGTGGCAGAAAGAGACCAGACAAGTGGAAAAAAAAATCACTTCCAGACAAGGCAAGATCTGCAATCGGTAAAGTAGTAATACCAGCGCCCCTAGCCAAGCCCCTGGCTGCTGCGGCCGACGACGCTGTCCAGCCCTGCCGGCAGAGCACGCACGAAGGGTGGGCGCCGTTTGCTGTCGGAAAGGCGTCGTTAAGAGGCAGCGTCGCCGGACCACTGGCGCTCTCGCGCGTGACTTTCCCAGCAAGGTGGAAGGAAGTCCTGTCCATAATAGTCCCGTCTATCCTGCCATCCCATCATGCCGCCGCGTTATGAAAAGCGCAATGCGCACCGCACCTTGAGCCGCTGCAATGCCTCATTTGCCTCCGCCTCCGCCGTCGTTTTGGCGTGCAGCGCCGCCGACACCTGGTGAGCCAGCCGCAGATTCTGGGACTGCAAGTCCAGCAGGCGCTGGGTCACGTTGGCGACATGGCCTTCTAGCTGTTCCAGGTCCGCGGCGGCCTCCTCCATCACCTCCTCCATGCCAGACATGGCGGCTGACAGGGGCCGCTTCAGGGTCGTGCCGGAGCGGCTGCTGGCGGCGCTAGCGCTGGCACCGCTACTTGTGGTGATCCCCGCCACTTGGTGTGCGCGCAGCCTCTGGCGGAGTGTCATGACCTCGCCCTGCTGCGACATGCTGGTGTGACGTTCCTGTTCCAGCTGGTGCAGAACCTACGGATTGATTGGCAAACGTCAGATGTCGATAGCGACAACAAGGATGTTGAGACTTACATGACGGCCGGGATGGTAGGTGAGAAAGCATTGGGGTGAACGAACGGCCTGCGTACCATGTACAGCTCGAGGTCTGCAGACCGCAGCCCCCTGAGGCGACGCACCCTCCCATCCTCCCATCCTCTTTGGATGACTTTGGAACTCTTTTGGATTGAAGGTATGCTGTATTGTGGAAATGCATGCCGTAGCTTTACACTGTCTATATATAAAATTTGATGAAAAATGAGGAAAAACGTCGTGTGAAATGTGTACATGCGAGCGTGGCAACAGCGGCATGCCGTACCTTGCTGTGTTCGGCTGCGAGCGATTGCAGCTCCTTCTGCAAGGATACGACCTGCTCGAAGACGGGGGAGGATGCATCATGGGCGGGGTCCGACAGGCCGGCGGAGGCTGGCGCGGAGGCGCTGGTCTGCCGGCCGGCGGTACCCACCCCTGCTGTCGTGCCGTCCCGCTCGACAACACTCTGCTGTCCGGAACCCTCAGAGCCCTCCTTCGGGTGCGAGTCCAAGGACTGAGAGCTGCTGCACTCAGGGTGCTGCTGCAGTTCCCCGAGCACGGGGGAGAAGTCAGAACAGGACCGTGACCGCCTGCAGATGCGGTGCACATACACCCATATAGTAGTTTTTTCGAGCTTTGCTTTGCTTTGCTTTCAAAGAAGATTGCGGAAAGGTGCGGATGTCGCACCGTCGCCTTGCGAACATGGGGTACTGCAGGTATGGCAGCCGCGGCGGACAGGTTTCCGGGCTTCCCTGGGACACACAAAATGGAGATGCAGAACTCAAAACGAAAACTGTAACCCCAAACTAGGTCACGACGCGCGTGCAAGAAGACACAGCCCCGTAGCGCGAAGTCGCACGTTTGCTTGTGTCAACATAAGAATCGCAAAAAGTCGGCATCTTGACGAGCTCGACGGTGGATATTACTAAGCGCCCTACCGACCTGACAGATTGATGCCTCTTTACTTTAAGTCGGGTGCGATGGCCAAGACCTGAGCTATACGCTTCTCCTGTCACCGTCGCTGCATGAGTTGCAGCAAAAGATGATGGTGAGGATGGTCCTGCCGATGATGCTTTAGCAGCTGCCAGATCTGCGACATGGGCTTGCATTTCGGCCAGCTGCGCTGCGCTCGCCTGGGGACGGATAGGCGAAGAGGAACGGAGCACTGTCTTACCGCATTAGCAGGTGGCAGGCAGTGAACTGACTAATCCATGCGCTTCTCGTTGCATGTATTATGCACGCACGGTCACATAAGTTCCTACGTGCGCAGGTTTCCTTGCACTGCACACAAACGCACATACATACATACATACATACATACATACATACATACATACATACATACATACATACATACATACACGCACGGGGATAATGTGCTTGTGCGTGTGATACCTCGATTGTGTTACCTAAAGAGGGATAATGGTCATGTGACAAAACCGCACACACATACACACAAATACACACGTCCAGAGAGTTACCTCCGGCCCTACCTGACACAGCGCGTCCAGCTGCTGAAGCTGTTGCAACTTGTCTATCAGGCGCTGCTCGGCAATTTGGCGCTGCTCGTTCACGGCCTGCCGGACGAGTCATTCACCATTAATACATTCCAACAGCAGCGAGTCAGGAGAGGACAAAGAGCCTTCAGGCTACGTACAAGCTGTCACCAGCGGCGCAAAACACAGGCTGCAGCGAAGTGTACGTGGGTCTGGTTTATCAGCCATTTAGCCATGTTAGCGCAAAGCGCAGACGGCTAGCTGAACGAACGTGAGTACATCGCAACGCGTTTTATCGGGATGCGCTGCATACCACGATTCGCTGCTTCTCCGCCTCCAGCTCGGACTTCGCTGTTTGAACCTCCACCTTCACGGATTCCAGCTCAAAGATGCAAGTAGTGACCTACGCGCGGGGCAGGCAGACAGGAAGCAATTATTAGTAGTACGGCGTCGCTGAATCGAGCATGGCTGCTGCACCAACATCAAAAACATCAACATCAACGCAGTTTTCAGCACCAGCACCAGCAGCCGCGCCTGATCCAGCGGGCCGTGCGGAGAGGTAACGACACACCTGGATGGGAGAAAGCTGCTAGCGGAAGGCAGACTTACCCGCGACGACGTGTCTGCGAGTGTCTCAAGCAGCTCCTCACGCCTCGCCTGCAGCACGTTGGCCCAAACAAAGACACGCATACATACATACGCGATGTCTATTGGATGTGGATTGGGCATCACAGACAAGAGCGATGGCCCCCACCCTAATCCCAAGCCCAAGTCCCCCGTGTGCATGCACATACCTCCAGTTCGTAGATGCCACGCTCCAACGTCCGAAGTTTTTCCGCCTTCTCCTCCAGATCCTCATCAACCAAGGACGGCGACTGCGACTGCGACTGCGGCAGCTGGCTGCCCGTGTCTTTTCGTGGTGGCCTAGGAGATGCGCTGATGCGTACACACACACACACACACACACACACACAGGGGAGCTGCGATCAGCGCACTCGTCTGGAGCATTCCTAACAGATAGCACATGCCAACTATAACAACACCATGCAGCATGCCATACATGAACAAACCTAGCTGCTGGCAGAGATACCATGCATGTAGTCAACTACCATGTAGCCGGCACACCATCCCCTTTAGTTCTTCCCTAAAGGGGAGACACAAACCGCCAAAACAGGGCCCATCCCTTCCAATCCCCCCCGCGGTCCCAAAGCCATGCCGTGAAACCTACAGATGCAGTCGCGAGGGGGAATGCCCACCGGCGGCGGCCGCAGCACCGCCAGCTTGACCAGCCATCATGCGTGCCGACCTTGGCAAAGCTTCTTTCGCAACTGAAAATCCCCGATCCTCCTCCGCGTCTTCCGCGTCAATCTCCTGTGCGAACATCTGGCGGCTGATTTTAGACAGCGCGGGTGTGTCGACCGCCCCTGAGTAGGACACACCGCCCTCCGTCGAACCTCCATCGCCGGGCCGCAACCGAGGCGTCCAGCTGTCGGAATCGTCGAAGCGCCCCAACAGCGGCGAGCTGGCGGTGCCTCGCTGTGGAAGGTCCTCGGGCCAGATCCCTATCGTTGCGCGAGGCGACGGCGACTGTAACAGAGACGTCTCCGCCAGAGCGCGCTGCTGGGCTGCCTCCTGCTCCGAAACACCGCGGCACACGGGGGGAAAGGGAGGGGAGAGGGGGAGAAATACGCGGGACGGCATTTTTTTTCAAATTCGAAATGCTTGGGCGATTTCCATGTGTGTTCATGTCTCAGGAGGAGCTATTTACACAAGGGCTGTTCTCACAATGCCAGGCAGGGAGCCTCGATTTCGCATTTTGCCCTGGCAGGCTGCAAAACCTTTCGAGTTTCTCGAGTCACGAGGGCGCCACGAGGGTAAAATCCGTAGGTCAGGGGGAAACGACTTTGCCGCGCGCACACACGTCTTACCTGCAGGACGCGCAGCAAGGACGCGATCTCCGGATTAGGTGAGCCTGCCTGCGCTCACACAACAATCGGAACACAGGGTCAGGATCAGGTCCTGATCAGGAAACCTCCAGCATGACCTGACGCACAGCTCTAAGGGACCATTCTGGCCGCATTCTTGACCGCAATGGGCCCCAGCATGGGTCCTGAATACCCGGAAGGAAGCACAATGCCAACACCCCAGCGCGGCACGGAGGACAGTACCCTAAAGCTCCCTTACCACCTTGCCACGGGCGGGGCCACTGCCCAAATGCTCCTTAGTATTTGCAAGGGAGCCAATACTACAATAATATCCACTGGGCCACCTTTATAATTCTTAATATTTTTTTGTATTCGTATTTATAAGGAGTTTTTTTTTATAAATACTGGGCACTTTTAATTTTTTACTGATTGACTGCCGATATCATGGCCCGGACTGCTTTGCACATCCCGACAGCGTTTAGCGTGTTGCGTATATTGATATGCAACCCCAGGCCCTTAGTCCTCAGGCCCTTAGTCCGTAGGCATTCACCTGGAACCTGATTGACACGTCTTCGGCTGCTGGGTTCCCGTACGCGCCTTGCACAGCTGCCCCCTGCGCGCCGCTCCACCCCAGGCGCCGGGGGCTGTCGGTTCCAGGGGCGGACTTGCGTGGCGATACAAGCTGTTGCAGGAAGCCGACATGGGCTTTGGCTGTAGAAGCGGTGCGCCTGGCCACGTCTGCTTGCTGTGCGAGCTGGGAGAGGCCACTGTTCAACTGCATGGCATGGTGAAGCAGGCCACCACAGGCATGAGATCACGACGCAATTCCCATCTGCGTTGCAGAAATGCTGTTTAGGCAAAAAAAAGTAAAAGTCCGATCAGACCGATCAGGACTTGCTGTGCGTAAAGGGGCTCCGAAACTGAGGGGCATTCCTGGCCCTGTATGCCCCTCGCCATCACCGACTGTTCTCCGGTGTTGCGGGTTTGGGGAGCAGCAGCAGCCGTCAACGAAGCCCAGCTGACAGGCATCGACAGGCTTCATTGAGCCAGGCAGGACGGGTCCCTGCTGGTTTGCGGTGTAATCAGCTTTCAATACATATAGTCCATGGCCTCCCGGCTTTGACGGAACCCCCCCACTCGTGGGGCACTTGTAACTTGTTTGCATTCGGGCCAAGTTTGTGCTCTTGCCATGCGCACCCATAACAGTCCCGCTTTCACTTACATCGTACTGAAATTCTGAAAGGGTCCGATTTGCTGCGGATAGCGTGCCAAGGCTTGTCTCCACGACCCGGGGAATTGCTGTCCGACCGCCTGGACTTGTCTCCCACTCTAATCGAAGGGAAGCAGCGACCGGGAGAACGTGTCAAGGGCCAGTACCAGCAGTGCCAGTGAATCCACATCATACCTTGTCCCGCAGGCAGCGGGCCGCCAGTTCCGATGGCATGGGTATCGCCAGGGGCTGTGCCGATCGACGCCTGGGACGCAGCTTGTCGGGGTTCAGGTAGGCCGGAATTAACCGACATCGGGCAACCAACCTGAGCCGACGACTCCGACAAGCCTGCCGAGCTCTGTTCCCTAACGCGATTGAGCATATCAGATACTTGTGCCAGAGCCTCTGCGCGCGCTCTATCCGCTGCCGCGAGGTCCTGGCAGTCCTGGCCCAAACGTGCTGTTTCCTCATGCAGAGAGCTCTGTTGGTTGAATATGTGTGACATAGCTTCTGGACATGGACTGGAAATACATTAACGGGCCGCTTCGCGTTCGATTTGCCGGTGCGAAAATCAGGGTCATGGTCAACCAACGGTGGAACGCCAATTAGGAACGTGCTTCATGTCGTGTATTACAGGCTGTGCTCAGTAACTGGTAGTGTCACTGCACGTGCGACTGTTTTTTTCACGGCAGCTGGCTGGCACTTTGAATGAGTAACGGTCGCGGAACGACTGAGGTCCTTGACACCAGTTTACCAGAAATATTATGATCATTGGTTGCAATGCACCTACTGGATAGCTTACTAACCGTTGGAGGGGCTCAGTTGGCCAGATAGTTTAATGCAAGGTTTCTCGACTTCGCACTGGCAATAAAGTACCTGGCAATACTGATGTAACATGCCACAGTTATTCTTAATCCTTGAAGAGGGCAACACCGCCTTGCTCACAAGAGCCTTGGGAGACATCCAGACACCTAGGTTTGCATCTCAGGGACTTCTCAGCACCATTGCGTCATGGTGTATGGAAAGCTGCGGACATGAGCTTCGGGTCATATCTAGCACCAATGTGCGGGTCGTCTATCGTCGGTGGGTGATTGAGTCGGGAGATGGGTTTCACGACAGTGCACACTGCGGGTCCAGGTCAAGAATTCTGGGATGCCTTACTGGACGTGAGCTCCTCCACAATACACCCGTCCCTTACCTCCTCCTTACAGATTTGACAACCATCTACTATTCGTGTTAGTCACGAGCAATTTACTCCTCCACACGCAGCTGCTGCAGTTGCACCTCGAGGTTAGTAAACCTCGCGGCCCGTAGGGAGTGCCACAAGATTTATAATCCACTTACGCCCAACAAAAAATACACTCTCCTTTCCGCCCTGACCTCTGAGATGCAACTAATCGCTGCGCAACTAGCTGATATCGCTGTGGCCGCTAGCAGCTGCGCATTCCTTATCCTGCCTTATGCCTGCCTGCTGTACACCACATCCCAACCTACCATCGCAACCATCGCCAGGCATATGTTTGTAGGCTTATC
Source organism: Volvox carteri f. nagariensis (assembly GCF_000143455.1). Taxonomy (NCBI): domain Eukaryota; kingdom Viridiplantae; phylum Chlorophyta; class Chlorophyceae; order Chlamydomonadales; family Volvocaceae; genus Volvox; species Volvox carteri. The sequence goes on from NW_003307591.1 coordinate 861,366, forward strand.
CTTGTTTATGGATATTGACCGTCCATGGCCCCCTCCGCGGGGGCTTTTACGAACGCGACAACCCCTCTCCCCCACCCGCATTTGTGCGGAAGTTGTAACCCCCCTCCCCTCGCTGCTTGTTGCTCTGTGGTCGTCACTGTTTCCGAGCTCAAGCTTTTGGCCGCGAAACCGTCATTTTCCTCCCTCCATGCCCTCTCTCCAGACGCTGTACGATGTACTGCTGTTACTCCTTGGCTCGGCAGCCCTTGTTTTGGACACATCATCAAAGATCAGCGTGTTAAGGTCGAAACTAAAAGGTGCGTGCGCGTGTGTCAGCCCATCCGCTCCCCCGCCGCCCGACCGACGGCCCCATTCCCAGCTCCCTCCATCGCTGCTGCCGCCCCTCCTGGTCACCTCCCAGAGCCCACCCGGCACACGCCAACCCCGTAACCACCATCCTAACCCTCCATCGCGGCCCCCACGCGAACTCATCACGTCCTGTCGTACGCTATGATGCTCTCCCAGGGGGTAGCCCGCGGCCGCGGCCGCGCCCACAACACCACTAGTGCCCCCGCACACGCACCCTCAACCTCCGTTTCGTCCTCGCCCTCGTTCTTCGGTGCCCTTCATGTGCCTTCATGGCGTTCTTATACCCTATTCCCCTCGTCTCCCTCCTCCTTCTTATGCGTCGTCATGCGCCGCCTTCGGCAGCTCACCCCTCTCCTCCTCCGCGCCATTGAGCGCACTGCCTTTGCTGTGCATATGAAGTACCCACCGCACCCGCTTACCGTGCTGCGTCTGGGTCCGCTTTTTGTTGTCGTTGATGGCGATTGTGAGTGAGACCCTGCCCCTGGCGATTGTGAGTGAGTCCCCAAAGGATGACGATGTGGGCAACCACACCGCCCCTGCCCTACCCTGCCGTGTTCTGGCCTTGACACCCCGTTGCACCTCTCTTTCCTTGCGGATTTGCACATGTACGTACACATGCTACGAAACTGGCATGTCGACAGCCCCCGATGTGCAACGGGCCGTGGACTCCCTGATTGCCGATGACACGCTCGTGCCGTGCATCCTGCTGCCGGTGCCGCAGGTGGGTGCCACAGGGCAGGGTAGGTGTAGACTTTGACTTAGCTAACTGTGCTCACACACAACTTGTGGTGTGCTGTGGTATGGTGTCGCAGCTTGTGGGTCTGGCTCTGCGGGATAAGGCCGCCATGCAGGGCGCCCTGGCCAAGATTATCACGACCCTGGGCTGTCAACATGCGGCCGTGATCAGCGAAGGCTACTATCTCTCCATGTCGCATGGTAGGCAATAGTGTAGGGCATTGTGTGTGTGTATGTCTGTGTGTCTGTGTGCGTGTGCGGGGCCGCTTCCTTCTTCGCCTCCTGCCTCCCTGCGTGGTTGCGGACCCGCTGTGTGTGACAAGACAGCTGCAGAGAGTCCACGCTCCCGTGGCATCCCCTTTGCACCATACGCCCCCGCTCTCTCCGGCACGATGGTTTCGGCCGGTGACCGGAACCAGCGCCGTTGCGACCGTTGTGACCGTTGTGACCGTTGTGACCATCGTGTCATCCATCGTGTCATCCGTTGCGTTATCCGGCGCCCTGTTATCGCCCTCCTCAGCCTCGCCGTGCGGTTCCTTCGAATGACCTGATGAAAGGCTTTGGATGTGTCGGTAGTGCCGATTCCTTTGCTTCCTTGCACGTGCATCTGGCTTCCCGCACCCGGGGGAGTGAGCACCCGCCGGCCAACCCTTTCAACCCGTTTGCGTCTCTCGCTGTTTCCCAGATACACCCAGATTACCGTACCCGTCCGTTCCCTGTACCCGGCGATCCTATCAATTGAACCTGTGCTCCCCGCCCCCTCCCCACAATCATCAGCAGCTCACTTCCCACCGAATCGCATATGCTTTCCCCCTCAATCATCCGCTGTGCGTGGGCCCCCCCCTCCAATTTCTCTGCTTTCGGAACTAACGGACAGCTACTCGCGCCATAGCTTTGAACTCCTGCTGCTGTTGCCCTGGGCGAGGGTCGAAAATTGGTGTCCTCCTTTTGATGCTCGCATCTTGGCGGGGACCCCGCCTCCTCCTCCTCCGGCGTTCTGTAATTCCCCTCCTCTTCCCCCCCCTCGTGTTGTCAGGCTGGTCGACCCTGCTGTCCGCGCGGGAGCAGCTCCTGGTGCAGCACCTGGCAGCGCAAGCTGCCAACCACCATGTAAGGCATTGCCATGGGAAGGAGGAGCCGGTAGCGCTGTTGCGGGACAGGGCGGGCCATGCAGGGGCGGACCACCTGGCCATCTCTGCGTCTGTGGGCGGTGTCAGCTGTGTACATCGCCATCGTGCGCGTGTGTGCATGCCATGGCCCGCCTGCAGTATCCTGTATCCATGGCTTTGCAATGTAGGCAAGCCTGGCTCTAAACCCGCTGTTTCCGCGTTACGCGGCCTCGTTTGTGTGTGCGTGTGTGCCTGTCCTCTATCCCCTTTCTGTGGATGCCTCTGCGTGCATTGCAAATGTTTGATTTCTCGCATCCGCTCCCATTCCTATCGGCACATGATGTCACAGCCCGACGGGTCGGCCCCGGAGTTGCTGCTCCATTTGGCGAAACGCCACTACCAGGCGCCGCTGCGGCTGCGGCTGCTGCGGCTGGAGGAATGTGGGTTTATGTTGGTGGTTGCTGTTGATGAGGGAAGGGGTTGGGTGCGGGGTTGGGTTTGGCCGGTCGGATGGCGGTTGGGTTGCGTGAGGGGTTAGGATCCGTTGAGACGACGCTGGCTTGCGCGGGGGAGTGGGAGGATCTCCGGAGTGCAAGGTCAAGTCTTGCTTTCCCCCTGCTTTCTCTCTCCCCCCCTGCTTTCTCTCTCCCTCTTCCTCGTTCTCCCGCTAGCGCAACACTTTGAGGGACCTTTCAGACTTCAGTAGGATGTTAGCCACCCTCTTGGCTCCATCAAACACCACACACCACATACCACACACCACACACCGATCCCATCACTCGTTCCCACTGGAACGGCGGAAGAGCCTTTCCATGTCATGCACGGGGGCCAACTTGGACGGCCCACCTCGGGCTACCTGGCATTATTCCGTACGCGCCGTACCATGCCATGGTATGGCCTCTGACAGCCCGTGCCGTTTCGCGCTCTGCGTGCAGCCGTGCTTCTTGCAGTCATGTTCGAGTCGGGGGGGCCGCCTCCGCCGCCGTTGCAGGTAGGGGCTGCCGTGGCAGCTGCTACTGCTGCTGCTGCTACTGCTACTACTGCTGCTGTTTCTACTGTGTCTGCTGGTGCTATGCTGCTGTTGAGCACGCGGTGCCAACACCTCCAAACAAGCCGTACAGTTCGTGTGGTTTATTCCCCGAACCCTCGTCGCCATCCCCAGCCCTCCTCCAGCTCCTGTTCCCATCCTTAGCTCAGTTCCTGCCGGACCACTACCTCCCTGCCCATGCATCGTCTCACCCGCACCAGCTTGAGAACCGGAAGGCGTGGAAATCCGCACTTGCGAGCGCACAGGAACCCGCAGCACGTGGAAGCGCGTGGCTTAGAAACATGCAGCACTCTTCATTCATTCGTTGCCTCGGCGACGTCTTTTATTCGGCCATCCTTGTTGCCCTGTAGATGTAGTTCTAGTACATGCCGTGCATATTGCCCTTTCCTCACTCTCCCGCCGATGCGCTGGCGGGCGTTGGAGCAGGCTTTTCCGGCAGCCATGCACCCCGCCACGCCCCAAAAACCCCTCCAGACGCTTCCGAACGCTTCCCCCATGTCCCACGCTTCCATGAATACCTGCATGTCTAGCTCTATTCTCAACACGCGTAATCCGTAATCCGTGTCCTTCGGGGTTTATGTGGGAATACTGCGTGTTTAGGACTACGAGGACAAACTGCGGTCGCACCTGCTGGGCGTGAGTCATGCACTGGAGGTGAGTGACATGAGTGAGGCTCGCAAGCCCGGCTAGGCGGGTGTATGTGTGTGTGGGTTTTATACGGTCCAAAAACCCGTGAAGCGCGTGCGGGGGGAAGGGTCGGCGGTCTAGAGGACATTCCGCGCCATCCGGAGAACTAGCGCAAGAATCATTGTTGTTGTAACATCTAGACATCCCAATATGCCGGAAAGCACTGACGAAGACCCAAACCTGCCGCCCTGCCTGCCTGCCTCCCTCCATGTAACTGGACCTGGACTCGGGACTGTGCGGGTGGCTGCTCGTGTTGTTGCTGTTGCTGTTGCTGCTGCGGCGGCGGTGGTGGTGGTGGTGGTGGTGGGTGGCGGGTGCGGCGGACGGCGTGTGTGTGTGTGTGCGTGTGTGTGTGGGTTTGATGTAGCGGCCGCTGTGGCTCAACTCACCCGTGCCGCAGTTCTCGACCATCACATTCGACCTGGCGCTGGTGGTGGTGCATTCGCCACCATCAGCGATGCTGTTATGGGGGCACGGTGGCGGCTCAGCCGTTCAACAGGTGCTTGATTGCGATTCATGACGAGCTCGTGATTCGTTGATGACAAAGATGACCTCCCCGGCTGGGAAACAGTTTTCAAGTCCACGGCGAACTCGAATTCGATGTTGAGAACGGGGATGAAGGAGAGAAGGGAGCTTAGGGGAAAGGGCCTCTAGCAGCACGAGGGGACCCGTGAGGGACGTGTGCATCAGGCACGAAGACCAACTTCAGAGCGAGAACATTTCTCCACTGGTCCATGACAAGATGCGCGAATTGCCAGTGTGAGACAAATAACGCTTCCGTCCATACGCGCCAAAAGCATTTGCCCCAAAAGCTTGTTTGCATGTTTGCCAACGTCCATGCCCTCTCCATTGCCGTACATACCGTACACCCAGGGCTTCAACCCGCTGGTGTCACCTTCATTGCTGAAGCAGATCGGCAGCTCCACAAGCCCCATTACGGCACGGTTGTCGCACAGGTACGGCGTCAGCGGCGTCAGGAACCCGACCCTTCCATGACCGCCTGGGGTGTGTGTGGGGGAGAGAGGCCGCCCGCTGCTTTCCTCGCACGCCTGGGTTCCATCGTGATGCCTTTACCAGAGTATTGGTTCTCTCCCATTTCATGCGCTTTTCATTCCGCACTGGGGTTTCGCCCGTCACAGTACAAGTACGGAGCAACACCGGTGACCGGAGGGAGACCCACCGTCAGCCTTCCCGAACGATCCCCCACTTTGCCTGATCGGTGTGGACCGGTGAATAAGTTGGTTGACTTCACGAGCTCCTGATCCCCAACAAGACGCAGCCGTATACACCCGGTTTCCTAGTCCTTGCATTTATCTCCCCCGTGCATACAAGCCGCCCTGCTGGGCTGTAGGCCCGGGCCCCCACATAAACACCTAGGCTAAACGGTGTTTAAGTGCGGAGGTGTGTATTCCATGCTGTGATGCATCCGGGGGGTTACAGGAATGGGGGTTTATCCAGATTGTACAGATGATGGTGCGTGCGGCATATAGATTGTACAGATTTAGATTGTACAGATGATGGTGCGTGTAGCATATGCCAGTTACTCGTTTTTTCCCCACACCCAGGCCGCCCTCGGTGCATCGTGAGGAAAACCAGGCGGCCGGTGGGGACGGGTTGCAGCTCTTCTTCCGCTCCACGCTGGACGCACTCCTTTCCTTCGTGCTGCAAACCTGGCCGCAGATGCCCGCCGCGCTGCAGGCTGCCCTGCAGGACCGTAGCGCCGCCAGCGCCGGCAGCCGTGGCGGTGCATGTGGGCCGAACTCGCCAGGAAGCCCGCCGAAGGCAAGTTGTGATATCTGCTTTTTGGCGTGAATATCCTCCTCCTCCTCCTTGTTTGCTTATCTCCTTACGCTCTCTTCTTCTTGCTGCTGCTGCTGCTGCTGCTACTGCTGCTACTTCCTTACCGTAGCAGCAGTCGACGGCGGCAACCACAACTACCACAACTACCACGGCATTATCCCCCCAGAGCTTCGACCACCGCCAGCAGCAGCAGCAGCAGCAGCAGCAACAGCAGCAAGCTGCCCACGGCCAGCAGCAGCCTCAACAGCGCGCTCCACACTCCGCACCGCCAGCTGCCGCCTCACAGGCGACGCTGCCGTCACCGTCACTGACTCAGAGTCCCCGCCACGGCACCTCTCCCGTCTCCCGCCTTGGACTCAGCGCCATCCGCCGCATCTCCTCAAGCGCACTGGGCAGCTCCGTGCCCGGTGCTGCGCGCCTCCAGGCGCTGCTGTTCTCACGCAGCAGTAGCGCCAACGCGGCTGCGTCAGTATCGGGAGCCCGCGGTCGTGGCGTTGGCCGACAAACACCGGGGGTTCCGGAGCCCGGCGATGCAAGTGTGGTTGCGTTTGGTCAGGAAGGGGAAGAGGACGAGGAGGAGGAGTCGGCGGAGCTGACGGATGTGCCGTACGAAGAGGTACACGCCGTAATCGAAGGTAAGACCTGGGGAGCAAGAAGCCCACCCGGGGGGGGGGCGCCCGAGCTACAGCCCGTAGAGCGCGGACGCAGACGTACGCATACAAGAAATACAGGAAAACACACAGGACACTGCCTTTTGCCTTGTGCGTGTGTGTGTAGCGTGTCGGGTATGCAGGTAGGGCAGGGTAAGCGGGATTGGGTAGACTGGTACACGCGGGGGTAATGGGGGTTGTACGTGGCATGGCGGATTGTGGCTCGTGCATGTGAAGGCGAGGGGATAAGCAGGCGGCAACGCCATACTGGAAAAGTGTTAAAAAATTTGGGAATTTTATTTTTCGAATGGGACGAGGTGCTGCGGAGTTCCCAGTTGCACCGCATAGGGTGGCGGATCGAACCCCGGGCACCTTGTCTTTGTTTTGTTTTTTCCATGGAATCCCTTAACAACCGCACGCCTGCCTGGCACCGCCGCAGTACCGCACGCCTAGTTAGCAATGGACTACGGTTGGTCTTTCGCGCTTGGCGCCCGGGCATTAGCCGCTGTTGCTGCTGCATCATCTTTTCCCGTCCGTCCGTCTCGGTATCGCTGCACCCGCCGCCAATGTCGCCGCCCAATGCATCTGGCCCTTCCTTCCCTGTCACTGCTGCGCACCCTATCCGCTACCGTCGCCGTCAACGTCACCTCCACCTTCCGCTAGGTTCAAGGCTGCTAGCCCTCTTGGATCGGAGCAGCAGCAGAGCTGCGGCCGCCGCAGTGGGAGTCTCCGGGGGCGCCGGCGACTCCACCGTCATCGCACAGGATGTCGTCGATGTGTTCGTGGCCTTTCCTAAGCGTGTGGGCAGGATGGCGGCACTGGAGGCGGCCAACACCCTGCGAGCCACGTACTTGATGGCCTACCATGACGATGACTAATAAAAACGCGGCCTCTTCCAGCACCTTCCGCAAAACAAAGTGTGCGGAGGCGGCGAAGCCGGAAAATTCTTTTTGCTGCGGCGGTGGCGGCCGCGGCGGTGTGCAGGGGGCCGGAGATGGCTACCAGAAGTACTAGCAGTACTAGCAGTACTAGCAGTACCAGCAGTACTAGCAGTGCCAGCAGTACTAGCAGTACTAGCCGTACCAGCACTACTAGCAGTACTAGCAGTACCAGCAGCAGCAAAAGGGTCGAGGGACGTGGAAGATGGTATGGGTCCAATGACGAGGTGGGAGACGGAGGTACTGTCGCTGGATGATGGCGTCTGGGGTCCAGTGCCCATGGTTCCGATCTTGAAGTGCTGGCAATGGGGATTTGGGTTCGCGTCTTCTACATCGCAAGTGAATAGCGTCGGTAAAATGAAATGTGTGGATGAGAGGGCAGAAGTGCTTGTGAACCTAGCTTAGAATTCAGTTCCTCTCTACTGGGGGCTTCTTGCCTTGGAGGTAGCAGACGGTGGGCGTTAGGACTAGTAAGGTTGGTAAGGTTGAGGCTGGTAAGGTTGAGGCTGGGTTGAGGGTATGCATCTTAGGAGTTGGTGATGTGATGAATTAGGCCTTACTTTTGGCTTGGGGTGAACGCCGTAAGGGGTGCTGTGTGGATGGTGCATTAATGGTGTTGGATAAGGACGGCACGTACGATTACGTTTATGATCGTGTAGGAGGTAATCTGCTTCTGATTGCTCCTCCGAGGGGTGAGGATAGTGGAGATGTAGGAGGTGCTTCTGACGAAGCGTACCTGGGTACAAGCAGAACAGACTTACAGATACACGCGAGTTACAAATTGGTGGAATAGAGTGTGAAATGTAATCTCGCGTACAAGTCGCGTACAACTGTAACGTACAGGGCCGGATCGGGCTTGCTAATGCGTAACTTTTTGATTCACCAACAGCGGCGAGCATCACAAAGTAGAGGAATTGGTCCGCCAAAGGGGCAGTACTCTTGGAGTGTGTGACGGTCTCCGCCGCACCAGCCCGCGTAGCTTCGTTGCAGTGTATTATAACGCAAGGGTGTATGACAAAAGTCGGCAACAAGCAATCACGAAAAGCCAAGAGAACTGGTTGCGTAGGTCAAATCTTGGGGCACAACAACTGGCAGCACCTGGAAGCACCGGCAGCATCATAAAACATTACCGGAGCAAAGAGCTAGGCGTAGATCTATCGCTTTCCTCTGGATACATAAGTGCCATATATATATTTTTTACGAGTTGTATGGAAATATGCTTAGGCATTGACGTCCCAAGACATGGGAAAACTGAGTGCGATGCGCGCAAACGCAGTTAGGGCAACGGCATCGCGCATTACATTACCATAATCCAGCAGGAATTTGCTCAGATGCGTACTTATACAGGAAAAAACATATATACTGTCACTACGCTTCGTATTGGCGGGCGGCGGGAATGCGCAGCTAGTGCGAGCACGAATGGCCTGTACGCACACGTTTTGCCCAGGAGTCAAACATACGCAGCCAATAGCAAATTTCAATAGATTTTATTACATAGCATTACAATAATATAATTAATGATTGAGGATCCTATTCATACTTTTACAAGGGCTAACTGGTGTTCCGTTGATTGTCAGACACGGCTTCGTAACTTTATGAACCGGTACTTATTGGTATCGTAGAAGCTTCATCATCATAGCCCATATAAGCCCCTAGACAATAATAAATTCTATATTCCCAATAGGATTGAAAGCCTGGTAAGGGCGACTGGGCCCCAATACATTATTTCTGCACATCGCATCGCAACACCCCTCAACAACGTGGTGGACCAGAACCCGCAGGTGATTTGTCCCACACCTCACCATGAATACCGCCTGACCATCGATAAAGCAGCATCAAGAGGTTCATGCTTGCGCTCTGCTCCTTTCTGGTCCTTTCACGACTCTTACCAACTCTTACCAACTCAACCGGACGTTCTGTCCCGCCTTTCGCGTGCGCAGGTAGAAGTTACAGGACTCAAATTATTGAAGATATGAGGATTCTCCCGAGGCACATACCCTTAAATGGGCTGCTGTTCATCACGCTTGTTGCAGTCGTCGCGTGGACACGAAGTAAGAGAAATTGCGTGCTGCAGTTTCGCAGCATAAATCTTTCCATAGTTTACACTTCAAATTATCCGATGGGTGATTGTATCAGGTGCTAGGAATTGCTAGTAACCATTTGTCACAACCTTACCTTAAAAGGCACGTAACCAAATGAACCCACCTGCGCGCCGCATGCCTCAAGGCCATCCTATATTCGATGTTCATCAAAACTCAAATAACATAAAATTCATTTCTCTCCATTCAAACCTCTTGCTTGCAGGTTTGCCTGCAAATGGGTTGTCCGCGCCACACTCTGGCCGGGAGTTATTGAGCAAGGGCAACGACCGCGGTGAGAAGAGACCCGCCGGCGCCCCGTACCCGAAGCCTGCTGACGAGTCGAGCGAGACCCGTCCCGACCGCAACAGCATTCCCGCCGAACGTCCTGAAGTGTTTAACGTCACTCGCCCAGGATTCAACGGTACATGGCATGATGATGACTTGAACGGCACTCGCTCCGAATACAACGGCACGCGCTCCGAGTTCAACGGCACGCGCTCCGAATACAACGGCACTCGCTCCGAGTACAACGGCACTCGCTCCGAGTACAACGGCACGCGCTCCGAGTACAACCGTACAGCTCCTGCCAACGCCACCCGGCCAGCATCCCCCGGCCGCAAGGAGTCAGGCAAGGGGCGCGGTCGTGACCTGCTAAGCAAAAACGAGGGACGTGGCGGCAGCGGCGCACCATCCCCCCGGTCACCAGAGCCTGAGAATGACGACGCGGATGATGATGGTGATGACGATGGTGATGACGATGGTGAGAATGATTGGGAGCACCACGCCTCGACCCCCGCACCGCCTAGGTACAATGGTACATGGCATGATGGTGACTTCAACGGCACTCGCTCCGAGTACAACGGCACTCGCTCCGAGTACAATGGCACTCGCTCCGAGTACAACGGCACGCGCTCCGAGTACAACCGTACAGCTCCTGCCAACGCCACCCGGCCAGCATCCCCCGGCCGCAAGGAGTCAGGCAAGGGGCGCGGTCGTGACCTGCTAAGCAAAAACGAGGGACGTGGCGGCAGCGGCGCACCATCCCCCCGGTCACCAGAGCCTGAGAATGACGATGCGGATGATGATGGTGATGACGATGGTGATGACGATGGTGAGAATGATTGGGAGCACCACGCCTCAACCCCCGCACCGCCTAGGTACAATGGTACATGGCATGATGGTGACTTCAACGGCACTCGCTCCGAGTACAACGGCACTCGCTCCGAGTACAATGGCACTCGCTCCGAGTACAACGGCACGCGCTCCGAGTACAACCGTACAGCTCCTGCCAACGCCACCCGGCCAGCATCCCCCGGCCGCAAGGAGTCAGGCAAGGGGCGCGGTCGTGACCTGCTAAGCAAAAACGAGGGACGTGGCGGCAGCGGCGCACCATCCCCCCGGTCACCAGAGCCTGAGAATGACGATGCGGATGATGATGGTGATGACGATGGTGATGACGATGGTGAGAATGATTGGGAGCACCGCGCCTCAACCCCCGCACCGCCTAGGTACAACGGTACATGGCATGATGATGACTTCAACGGCACTCGCTCCGAGTACAACGGCACTCGCTCCGAATACAACGGCACTCGCTCCGAATACAACAGCACGCGCTCCGAGTACAACGGCACGCGCTCCGAGTACAACGGCACGCGCTCCGAGTACAACCGTACAGCTCCTGCCAACGCCACCCGGCCAGCATCCCCCAGTCGCAAGGAGTCAGGCAAGGGGCGCAATCGACGGCTCCTGGGGAACGTCGCTGGACCTCTCGCTTAGGGCGTTCCGTACACCTGACCAACAGACAAACCTACATGCAAGGTAAGCCCCAATCTTCCTCCCGTCCTGGTTATTATTCCGTTCTGTTTAGTTTGGATAATGACTCTGACTGTGTTCCTGCATGGTGGTAAGATATATACTGCAACGTCGGCCGCCGTGCTAACTTCCGGGCATGCCGAATTATGTATGTGTAAGTGTTAGAATTTGTGTCGCGTCAAACGTTAAGGATGTAGCAAGCGTGTGCCGTTGTGCAGTTGCAAGCCCGGGAACTGAGAGATTGCTTGGCAATTAGAACAAGCTAGATGACACGACGTGCACAGCTGTCGGACACACTGTACTGCATGGCCAAGCGTAATCTGATGCTCCATTTATGCATGCATTTTCTGCTTTTACTTCAGTTCACCGTCGCCATTTTTGCTGAGGACAACCGTTTTCATCATACTCGTTTTTTTCAATTCATGGCCGCAGGTGTTGGTGATTGCGGCCGACGCCGCCATTTGTACATACATATCGAACGAGATCATCAAGCATCTGGCGAGGACGTTGGGAATTGTGCCGTGCATGCATAAGGGGCTCGGGCATTCCCGAAGCGCCCCATCATGGCGCCGAACACCTGGGCCGAACATGTTATGCAAATGTTGTCAGTGGGATGTGTATTAGAATGTGTAGTGGAATGTGTAGTGGTGTGTGTAGTGTGTGTGCAGTTGTAGTGGAATGTGTAGTGGTGTGTGTAGGCGGTATGCGCAAGGGCACCAGTGCTTGCACCACCCCGCAGGCGGCGACGGACACATACGCGCATCTTGAACGAACGTATTATTCGATGCACCTCGTCGAACGTGGAGTGTGGCGTTTAGTGCATCTGTGCATTTCGCTATTTGCCGCCAGCGTTATGATTTGCTGTTGCTTTTAGTTACTGCGTGCTCAACGCCGTTTTTGAAGCTGTAGTGCAGAGTGCACGACCAGGTGGCCGCCTGGTTGGACGATGGTTATAGGTTGACCAAAGACCTTTTAAGAGGAAAGATATGCACGTGCGGACGGCGCATGCGCCTTACCGAGAAACCGCTTGCGTGCGTCGCTTTGTGGTATGCGCTCGTATGCGGTAGATAGCCGTTCGCGAGGAGGTTAGCGTGCTACATCAACTTACCTAGTGTGCAATGTCATTATCTTATGTTATCCGGATGCGGCTTTCAGCCTTCATGCGAGCAAATTTAAAAGTCGTTAGTAACAGTTGGGCTTGTCCCTCATAGGTCCTGATGTGCAGGGATAAATGCTGAAGACCTATTATGGAGTCCTTTAATGAAGTAGGGCTGCCGGGGCCATTTTTTCGAGTAATCCAGCGTTCGTCATATGTCCGGGCCAGCGGATAACGTTTAAAATGTTTTATGTATCCTTTTAAGTCGGGACGCGTCTACCGCGCTCGAGGTTCCTTGCAGTTCCTTGCTGGTAGCACGCCTGGGTAGGGAGCTTCTGCGGCGTTTAAATCTTTTTTCAATCTTTTACATCCAAGGTGTGTGATTCGCTGGCCTGATCGTGACAGTGCTGGAGCATGTAACAATTTACGATCGCTACGCAATTCAAGCCGGTATATGCGCGGAGGTATCCACCTCAAGTATCCGCCCTACCGATGAACCCTGACGAACAAACCAATTTCTCTGCATGTGTAACCTATTCTGCTGCACTCATCTGTGTTGCCGCGCACGTCTTGCTTATCATGCTGAGAGCCACACGCTGCTTGCTGGCCGACATCTACTATCGCAGCATCTCAAAGGACCAGGGGACCCTGCAGAGGGCCGTGAGGAACATGGGCCGTGAAGTTGAGGCGGCGGCGCCTTCTTATGGCACGCAGACAGGAACCGACTGCGCTTATGTCTTCGTCTGTCCTGTTAGGTGTCAACAAAATCGAGAGTACAGCAGCTTGATAAGCACAATACAGTCCACCAACGTCCTATCGGGGGTTGAACCGCATACTTCATCACGTATGGATTTCCGCGCGTTGGTAATGGCCGTGTTTGTAGTCCTCCGCGTCGGCAAGGACAAGGAAAAATGCAAACAAGCCCTCGCCTGATACACGCGCATTACATCTATGTCATTGATCATGCACACTGCACTGTGTGGCATTGTGAGGACCGTCATAGGGTATGAATCCGAGCGCAATGAATCCGAACAGCAGCCGCGCCGGCATGCAGCACGCAGCACGCAGCAGCAAGCAATGTTATCAAGACCTAAAACCTTTACTTGAAGTGAAATTGGTGCAGAAGAAGCAAGGCTCGAATGGAGTTAGCGACATGGAAGCAGTAGCACCGCAGCAATGACTCATGTTATAGAGAACTCAGCGGCTGGAGGGTTATCGGTAATGTAGTAGCTGGTACACAGTACGGCACACATACCAACTACAAATTCGCGCAAAGCGCTTGACCAGCATTTCGAGAGGCCTTTTCAGCGGCCAGCTATACAGTTGTGGCGTGGACCCCAATCGAAACTGCAGCTTTCACTGATTATTGTACCAGCCTCAGAACCGCAGCCTGCATTTTTCAGGATTACATGGCACCGTCAGTAAAGTAAATTGGTTCCTCCTAAGATATACCAAAGAAGGTACTTAAGGACAGGTTATGTTATGTTACGTTACAAGATCGCGAGAGCTCGTAATGCCCAGACGAGCCAGGAGGCTCATGGACCGCAGTAAGGACAGGTGGTTTGGTGAAAGCCTGTGCCGTACCTGCTTCGAGGAATTCTCGATACGCTGAGCTGAAATGTGGAAGCCATTAATGCACCTATTGCATATATTGATTGCCTTAGGTTTACCCAGGAAACCTCTGGTTCACAATCTTTGTCTAGATATAGACTGACAGTGTGTGAGTTCTCGCCTTGACGGATATAGATACTTACGACCAATATGTATTCATAATGGATTTAAAGGATGTAGACGAGGACCTTTATAATTATGACTTGATGCTATGTAAAAAAAGAGCCCATGACGCTGCAAAGCATCGGTGGACCAGTTGAAAGGAAAGCCGGAAGCTGCTTGGCTCACCCCTAGCATAATCATTTGACTGAAGCATGTTTAACTTGGGCCAGGTATGCTTATCTGGGTCGCTTTACCTCCGTCATGACTGTGCATGGAATGCACACTTGAAGAAGGGCGGTTCACGTTTCCATGTTTCAGTACCAAACATGGGCACGTCCGCTTTACACGAACCACCTCACTCGGACGTATGCCGCAGGAGGGACGCCGGGCAGGCGGCTCCGCAGCACCCAGCACGTCCGGTAAGCTGTCGCCGCCCATGTCCCCGCCACGTAAATAGACCATACGCCTTCACAGAACATGGCATGTGCCATACGCTTGAGCCAGCCTCCAAACCTCCCACCTCCCTGCTGCAGGCCCTGCGCCAACCAGCACACACGGCCACCATTATCCCCCCCCTGCGCTCCAAAATTCCCCACCATAACTTGAAGCGCACAGCCCTCGACCACCAAATCCCCTTTGCTCCGCACTTGACTCCTCCATGCTTGTATTTAATCGTGTCGTATTTAATCGTGTCGTGCCTCGTCCTTTGCCCTTCCTGGCGCGCGCACGTGCCGGCACGGCCGGAGCCCCAGCCCACGGCAATGGGACGGGTTCAGGTCGGCACTCGGTCACCACCGGCGGCGGCACGGGCAGGCTGGGAGTGGCGACCCGCACCGTCAGCGGCCATGCGCAGGGCGGCGCACAGCGGGGCGGCTACGTGCCCAAATACAGCGCTGAGCACGGCACTGGGACGGATGCCATTAACCAGGCACGCGGGGGTCGGGGTGAAGCTTCACACCTAGGTGAAAGAAAGTTTTAAAGATGAGAGGTGCTTTGCTTTGGGGCGTGTGGTGGCACTCCTCATGCTGCCCTGCCAAGATCAAGCATGTATCCATGTGGGTCGCTGAGGGGGCTCCCGGTGTTCCCGGACGACGGGCAGCAGCCAGGAATGCAGAATGCAGTTTTTCGACACGGCGCGAAGTGTGGTGGGACCTGCGCTTGCGCCTGGGCCTGGGCCTGGGCCTGGGCGGGGCATGAATCCCTTTGCGGTCCAGTTCCTTACTGTGAGAAGAATGTGTTTTTGGAGCAGGAAGCCTGAAAAAAAGCCCTGGGCGATCCCCCCTTAGGAAGCTTCTGTCTTGCTGTTTTTGTTTGTCGCCTCTGAAAGCCAAGGAAGGGGAGATGGAGAGGGGAGGGGAGGGGACTTCTCATGGGTCAGACCTGATGGCTGAGGGTGAAGTGCCGGGCCCCAAAACCCAAAGCCCATAGCCACAGGAGGACTGATGGGGGCCATGGTGGTCATTGTTTTCTCTATGACCCAGTTCGCCAGCCACTGCTGCCTTACCCGCTGCGGAATGCTCGCGTCATCCTTTTCGTTACGGCGCGGTTGCACAGCCTCTCGTCCCAACAGACATCCCAACGGTCAACCCCGGGTAAACACCCGCACACATCCCCCACCCACTCTAGGATGGAGAGATCCTGTCCTCGTAGATCGTTGAAGCATCATTGAAGCAAGCTCGGGGCCTGCGATTCCCTGTTCCGCGCCGACATGGCTTCCCTTTCTTTTCTTTTCCCTTCCTTTCCTCTGAAAGCCGCCGCTGCATTACCTTGGGCATCTCCCTGTCTCTCGTCACAGGACATTTTGCGTCGCGTCAAGGCCAAGTTTGACAGTGCGGACACGGACGGCACGGGGCAGCTGCACCCCCAGGAGTTCATCAAGGCTTTTCTGGGTGGGTGGGTGGGTCAGGGAAATAGCGGCGCGACTGCTAAAAGTGAGGACGGGGAGGGGAGCGGGGGGGCCCGAGGTTTTTGCTGGATGAGCACCGAATGGGTGGGAAGGTAGGCTGAGCGGGGATCAATCGTTGGCGGCCTTGACCCGTGGGTCGTTATGCGATCGAACTGGCGGACCCGTGGCGCACGCGACGTGGATGCGTGGAGACCAACAGGGCGCGCTTGTTCACACGCGTTTACTCAGCTTCCCCGGCGCAGCTTGATTGCGCTGGTTCACACGCATTGCTCCTTGCAGATCGCGCGGTTCTTCAATGCACAGCTCCCCTTCTCCCCCGGCCCTTCATTCCCGCTCCCGGGTACTCTGCGTGATCGCCCATGCACCTCACCCAGCGGCAACCTCCACGAAGTACAGAACCCCGCCCCTTCTCACTGACTCCATCGATTCGCTTTGGCCGCCGCGGCGCGGATTTTTTCAGCACTGCCGGTCTAGGGCTTTGTTCGCCCAACCCTTTACCTGTACCGTTAATGGCGTCGTGCGTCTGTTCATCGAGGCTTTCCTGGTTGGGTGGGTTTGGCGGGTGCCGTGCGCTCCCATTTTGTGTTCCTCTACCCTACTCTACTCCCGTTCTACAGGTATTCTCCAAACAGAGGATGGCGGCGATGCTGAGGCGCTGGCAAAGCTGTTCATGCGCATTGACGCCGACAGGTAGGAATTGTATTAAGGACGACGTTGATGTGATGATGGTGTTGATGATGTGGTGATGGTGTTGATGATGATGATGTTGATGATGATGATGATGATGATGATGATGATGATGATGATGATGATGATGGTGTTGATGATGTGGTGATGGTGTTGATGATGATGATGATGATGATGATGATGATGATGATGATGGTAATAGTAGTAGTAAGTGCACGTGGATCGGAGGTGGCCCGATGTTTGGATGTGCGAGGGAGCCAGGGAGCTGAGGCCCGAGGGCTGGCGGATTAAAAGAGCCAGCGGGGTTGGTGCGCCCTTCGATTCCCGCTCGCAGCACAAAGGCTTACTGGAGCACCACGTTGGTGCTATGCCCTACCCTGAGCCGCGCTCCCACAGTTCTGTCCTCCTCCTCCTCGCATTCCTTTTCCACCACTTGCCTCACCCTGCCCCGCCTTGTCCTGTTATAATACATAAGCCCTGCCCTATCCTGCCCTAATCCGAACACCTGCTTTCTTGCTGTAACCCGTACACCAGTCTTGCTGTAACCCGTACAGCTTTCTTGCTGTAACCCGTACACCAGTCTTGCTGTAACCCGTACAGCTTTCTTGCTGTAACCCGTACACCAGTCTTGCTGTAACCCGTACAGCTTTCTTGCTGTAACCCGTACACCAGTCTTGCTGTAACCCGTACACCATATCGTACTCCGTCCTGCCTTGCACGTGCCCCCGGCCAGTGATGGCACCATCAACTGGGACGAGTTCTCCACCTACATGTTGTTAGAGAGCCAGGGCAGTGCCCGAGTGCGGGAGTTTGAGAGCACCGTCACCATGCAGGTGAGGGGGCGGGCTGTCTGGAGGCGGAGAGGAGGGACAGGCCGTGGGGATGTGGAGGGGGGGAGGAATTCAAACCCTTCCCCCCTTCCCCCATGAGTTTGGTACACTCTTGCCCTAGCAGCAGCTTCACTCGTGTGTGGTTCGTCTGTCCCCCCTGAACCTACCTGAAACCCCCCCGGCCCTCCCTGGCCCTCCTCTTGCAGGATCCCGTTCCCTCGCCGGTATCCGATCTGCTGGCGCACAAAGACGCCATCACCCACATCACCGCCATGAAGCTCGCCAACGGAGTGGACAGATACGCCACCTGCGGCAGGTGGGGGGCTGGGGCAGGTGGAGCCACTGGGGCTGCAGCTGCGGCAGCTGGGGGGGCTGGGGCTGGGGCCAGCACCGGGGTTGGGAGGGCTGTAGCTGCGGCAGCTGGGGAGGCCGGGGCTGGGGCCAGCACCGGGGTTGGGAGGGCTGTAGCTGCGGCAGCTGGGGAGGCCGGGGCTGGGGCCAGCACCGGGGTTGGGAGGGCTGTAGCTGCGGCAGCTGGGGAGGCCGGGGTTGGGGCCAGCATCGGGGTTGGGAGGGCTGTAGCTGCGGCAGCTGGGGAGGCCGGGGTTGGGGCCAGCATCGGGGTTGGGAGGGCTGTAGCTGCGGCAGCTGGGGAGGCCGGGGCTGGGGCCAGCACCGGGGTTGGGAGGGCTGTAGCTGCGGCAGCTGGGGAGGCCGGGGCTGGGGCCAGCACCGGGGTTGGGAGGGCTGCAGCTGCGGCAGCTGGGGAGGCCGGGGCTGGGGCCAGCACCGGGGTTGGGAGGGCTGTAGCTGCGGCAGCTGGGGAGGCCGGGGCTGGGGCCAGCACCGGGGTTGGGAGGGCTGTAGCTGCGGCAGCTGGGGAGGCCGGGGCTGGGGCCAGCACCGGGGTTGGGAGGGCTGTAGCTGCGGCAGCTGGGGAGGCCGGGGCTGGGGCCAGCACCGGGGTTGGGAGGGCTGTAGCTGCGGCAGCTGGGGAGGGCGGGGCTGGGGCCAGCATCGGGGTTGGGAGGGCTGTAGCTGCGGCAGCTGGGGAGGCCGGGGCTGGGGCCAGCACCGGGGTTGGGAGGGCTGTAGCTGCGGCAGCTGGGGAGGCCGGGGCTGGGGCCAGCACCGGGGTTGGGAGGGCTGTAGCTGCGGCAGCTGGGGAGGCCGGGGCTGGGGCCAGCACCGGGGTTGGGAGGGCTGTAGCTGCGGCAGCTGGGGAGGCCGGGGCTGGGGCCAGCACCGGGGTTGGGAGGGCTGTAGCTGCGGCAGCTGGGGAGGCCGGGGCTGGGGCCAGCACCGGGGTTGGGAGGGCTGTAGCTGCGGCACCTGGGGAGGCCGGGGTTGGGGCCAGCACCGGGGTTGGGAGGGCTGTAGCTGCGGCACCTGGGGAGGCCGGGGTTGGGCCCAGCACCGGGGTTGGGAGGGCTGTAGCTGCGGCAGCTGGGGAGGCCGGGGTTGGGGCCAGCACCGGGGTTGGGAGGGCTGTAGCTGCGGCAGCTGGGGAGGCCGGGGCTGGGGCCAGCACCGGGGTTGGGAGGGCTGTAGCTGCGGCAGCTGGGGAGGCCGGGGCTGGGGCCAGCACCGGGGTTGGGAGGGCTGTAGCTGCGGCAGCTGGGGAGGCCGGGGCTGGGGCCAGCACCGGGGTTGGGAGGGCTGCAGCTGCGGCAGCTGGGGAGGCCGGGGCTGGGGCCTGGGTGGATCTCTATTACCAATCTGTGTTTGCTTTAAAGTGAAAAATTGCTGTACTGCGGTACGTGTGTACGGCAGGGACGGCACGGTACGGCTATGGAATGCCAAGGACCTCAAGCACGTCAAGACGCTGCACCTGCCGCGGCCCCGTATTGCGTTGGCGGCCCGCGATGGCACGGAGCGGCTCTCCAGCGCCCGCGCCTCTCGCTCGGTGCATAGCGGCGGGCTCTGGGCGACATGTTCGGCCTTCATGCCGCTCACACAGAAGCTAGCCGTGGGCTCTTTCAGCAGGTCCATCAGGATATACGATCTGGCGTCGTACGAGATTGCTGGACAGGTCAGCCAAAACGATTCTGTGTACGGGCCAATGCAGGCCGTCTTCGCGGTGGTGGGCTTTGAAGATCCGGCTTTTGAAGAGGGGAAGTCGGCCACAGGCCGGGAAATGTGTGCATGTGTCCTGCAATCCCCGTGCCCCACCACGTGTGCCTTGCCTTGCCCTACAGCTACCGTCACTGCCTCCATCAAACAGCCAATCTTCCTCCTCCTCCTCCTCCTCCTCCCTCTCCCCCTCCTCCTCCTCCTCTCCCGCCTCCTCCTCCCCCCCTTCCTCCTCGAAGACCGCGCGACCATTATTCCCGCACGTTGTTTGATCTGCCCCACCCTCCTCCTGTCCCACCCTCCTCCTGTCCCACCCGACCGCACGGCTCCCCTCCCCGCTTCCTCTCCCCTCCCCGACCGCCTACCTTCCGACCGACGCCCCTGTCGCATGTCATTGCCGCCGCCGCCGCCGCCGCCTTTCACTGCCGATACCGACCCCATCCCGCACCGTCGCTGCCACCGGGTCCCCTGCTGCTGCTGCTGCTGCTGCTGCTGCTGCTGCCAGATTCCCGAGATCGACTTCGTGCCGCTGTGTTTGGACGTGTGGGTTCCTCCGCGCGCGAAGGACAGCGAGCTGGTTGTCGTGGGTGACGGTGGTGGCTGGGTGCGGCTGTTCGAGGTGCGCTCCAGTGCAGTTGCGGGCGGCGGTACCGACGGCGACGCCGTGGCGGCGGCACCTGGCGGCAGCGGCGGCAGCAGCGTGGAGCGCCTCACGGAGCGGCCCCGCTGGCGGTTTCAACACCACAAGGACTGGGTCATGTCGGTGAAGTGAGTACCCGGCGATCCCGCGCGGCCCGCATCTGTCACATCGTCCATTCGCCCAGACATCGCCTCCCGACACACATGAAAACCTGCATCATCATCATCATCATCATCCTTCTCTCCCAAAAAGGGCACCACCGCTGCTGCCGCCATCTCTCCTCCATAGCCGCCGCCTCCACGACG
>NW_003307591.1:882884-883279 GCF_000143455.1 Volvox carteri f. nagariensis
GGGGGTGGGGGTGGGGGTGGGGGTGGGGGTGAGGGTGGGGGTGAGGGTGGGGGGTTGGGGGGTTGAGGGGGAGAAGGGAGAAAAAGACGAAGCACGAAAGAGTGTAGCTGATGCCAGGGATAGACAGGCTGATACACCAGAGGTATGTAAGGAGTAACGGGAGGGGGGTGAACGTGTGTGTGTGTATAGGGGGGGGGAGTATGTGGGAGTGGGCTCGTGCGGCGACGGAACAGCTGGAAAAGTGGAGACGGAGCAATAACAGCGAGTCAGCTCACATCCGCTCCTGAGACAGGAAGCGAAGGAAATTGAGGGTGAGGGAAGGGGGCGGGAAGTGTGTGTGTGTATATATGTGTGTGTATATGTGTGTGTGTGTGTGTGTTTCCTTGAGATGGGTG
>NW_003307591.1:883329-886123 GCF_000143455.1 Volvox carteri f. nagariensis
CTCTGTGTGTGTGCTCTGTGTGTGTGCTCTGTGTGTGCGTGTGTGCTGTGGGCGGCCTACGGCGCGTGTACAGGTGTGGAAGATGACCACGGCAGGAGCGGGCGCCACGCAAGCTCACAGCGCGGCGGTCACCCGGGTGATGTACAACTCCAATTTCAGCGAGGCCATATCCGCGGATCACGCGGGCACAGTCAGCGTGTGGTGGGTAGCATCGTGGCGGGAAGTGGAAAGGAAGTGGAAGGGGAATTGTTGTCGGGGGGGGTCAACGCCCTTGCGCTGTTTAAGAACACACACACACACACACGCACGCACACACACATACACACACACACGCACACGCACACACACACACACACGCACACACACACACGCACCATTGAAAAGACCTCTTAAACTCAGGAACTGAGGCCATCACCCGGTGCTTCCTCGTCGTCGTCACAGTGCCACATGACAACGACCAGCTCGACCCTTATTTTTTGACAACAACACCTGCTTGACAACACCTCCTCCTCCCGCTTTGTGCCCTGTGCCGGCACATACCTCTCCCTCCTTTTTTTCTTCTCTCCCGCCAAGCTCCCCAACCCCACTCTTGCCGTCCTTGCCCGTTTTCGGGTTGAGGTCTTCCTCCTCCTCCTTACCGGGCTGAAATAGCCCGCGGCGGTCTTACCCGTTTTTGTTTTTCTTTTCCTCTTGCCGTCCTCTTGCCCATTTCTCTCAGCTTTTGTCGTGATGGTTGTGGTTGTGGTTGTTGTGGTGGTGGTGATGCAGGCATGTTCCGACCGGCAAGCTGCGCTACCGCTTCCTGCAATGCCACGGCGATAAGCGGATCACCTCTCTGGCCTTCGACGCAGCCAAGAGGCGGCTCATTACGGGCGCTGAGGACGGCGATTGCAAGGTGCGACCTACGCGGCGTTTCTGAGTCCGTTTCTGAGTCAACCGGCAAGAGCGAGGAGGGCTTCCCTCCAAAGCCTAACCCAGCACGAAACGCATTACTTTGCTCCTTGCATCGTATGATTCCCGACCTCACCTCACCTCACCTCACCTCACCCCACCCCACCCCACCCCACCCCACCCCACCCCACCCCACCCCACCCCACCCCACCCCACCCCACCCCACCTCACCTCATCCCTCTGTGTGTGTGTGAGTGTGTGTGTTTCTGTTACACATCGATCCGGGCCTGATGCTGGCCAGGGCCACCTAACTTGACCCACTGGGGTGTGTGTGTGTGTTTGTGTGTGTGTGTTTGTGTGTTTGTGTTTGTGTGCAGATTTGGAATTTCAGCAGTGGCGCCTGTCTCAGCCACCTGGTCAGTAAGACCAAGGCGGAGGTGACGGCGCTGGTGCCGCTGCGGGGCCCCCTCACTCGCTACGTGCTGGCGGCAGGCTGGGACCGGTGTATCACGTTTTACGAGGACAACAACGCCAAGTCGGTGGGGCCGTCCAGGTCGTTGGCGGGTCACAAGGTAGGGGTGCGTCTCGCTTTGTGTGTGTATGTGTGTGTATGTGTGTATATGTGTGTGTATGTGTGTGTATGTGTGTGTATGTGTGTGTATGTGTGTGTATGTGTGTGTATGTGTGTGTATGTGTGTGTATGTGTGTGTATGTGTGTGTATGTGTGTGTATGTGTGTGTATGTGCGCGGCTGCACGTGCACTTCGTAAGCCTGTCTGCGTGTCTTGCATTCCGCGCGTGTGTAGTATGTATGAATGAATGCATGAATGTATGAATGTGGCACATCTCCGCCGTCCGCTTCACATCCGCCAAGGCCTTTACCTCTCCCCCTGTCCATCTACAGCCCGCACCCTTCCCCAACTTCCCAACTTCCAGCGCACACTCAACCCGCTGATACCGCGTTCCCGTGCCCGGCTCCTTTTCCAGGCTGACATCTTGGCCATGGTGGCACTCGAGGGCAGCAGCACCGTTGTTACCGCGAGTGACGATGGCGAGTTGTGGGTTTGGAATATGGACTCCTGCGCTCCCAAGCGCCGCATGCAGGCCCCCGGCACCGCGTCCCGACCAGCCAACGAGCGCGCGGTGGAGGCACTGGCGTTCCTGGCAGCGGGGGCCACGGGCGCGTCGGCGGGCGGCGGCGGCGGCGGGCGGCTTCGTGGCGTGCTGGTAGCGGTGGGGGCTGACCGGTGGTTGCGGCTGTGGGACGTGTTGGACGGTACGATGCTGGCGGAGCGTTTCACGGGACACCGACAGGTGCGTGTGTACTAGTGTGTGTGTGTGTGTACTGGTGTGGAGGGATGGAATATGGGTTGAAACCTACCAATGGCAGGCCCACTTTGGAATGTCTCTTTTTCTTGACCTAGACTGCTGCTGCGACTGCGACTGCTACTGCTACTGCTACTGCTGCTACTACTACTGCGACTGCGACTGCTACTGCTACTGCTGCTACTGCTGGCGCAGGGGGAGACTGTTCAGTCTCTGGCACTTGACGGCAACAACACGAGGATTGCCACCGGGGACAGCGGCGGGATCATCAAGGTGGGACCGCTTCCACTTCCACTTCCACTTCCACTGGGAGGAGGGGAAGGGAAGGGAAAGGAAGGAAGCAGGCACACCTGCCCTGCCCTACCATCGTTCAACAAAGCTTCCCTTGCCTCCTATACAACCTCCCACTGACTCTAGTACTGAAACAACGCCCTGACCACTGGGTACGGCACTGAACCCTTAAGAAGTCATGCATATACATCCGTACGGCACCGCCGTCGCAGGTCTGGGACATGTCCCGCTACACTGGCGGCGTGCTATCCCAAGCCGCTGCCGCCGCGGTCATCCGGGAGGTGGCC
>NW_003307591.1:886345-901657 GCF_000143455.1 Volvox carteri f. nagariensis
TTTCTGGTTAGCAGCTCCGCCGACTGTACGGTATCCTTGTGGACGGAGCGGGGCGTGCGTGTGGGTACCTTTGGGCAAAACACCTGGACCGTGGATGTGAGTAGTAGTGGAGGCAGGGGGGTGGGAGGGGGCCCGGGCGCTAGCACCGGGGGAGGGAGGGAAGGAGGGAAGGCGAGGGAGGGAGGAAGGTGGGGAAGTGCGTGCCGACTCGCGGCCATTGCGGGAGGGCATTAGGGAGGGCATTAGGGAGGGCATTAGGGAGGGCATTAGGGAGGGCATTGTTAGTTGAGCAGGAAGGCATGGGAAATACCACTCATTTACGTGTACGGCCCACCACCAGCTTCACCGCTGCGGCCTCTCTCTATCTCTCTTCCCATTCCGACCCTCCGCGCTCGGACGTTTTGGCCTCAGGAATCACCTTTCCCGTACTCACACGTACGCACATGTTCATGTCATCATTTTACACATGATGATACAAAAAAAGGTTTTCCTTCGCTGCTACTCGCACCTTGACACCGACACGGGCCGCCTCTTTTTATAATGTTTCTCAAAACCGCTGAGTTCGCAGGACCAGAGCACTTGGGCGGAGCGGGAGCAGTCGCCTCTGGATGTGAGAGACGGGGCCGGGGAGGGGCAGAAGGGATGGAGCTGGGCATAGGGGTGGCCGCGGAGGCGTGTAGCCAGGGGGGGCCCGATTTCGGGAGCTGGAGACGGACGAGGACTGAGGACATTGGAGGGAGGGCTGAGGAGTTAAGCATCAACACTCCCAGTTTGGGGCTTGAATCGGCTCTTGGGGACTTAGTGGAGCTCACCAGTATCTCGCTAGGGTTTGTATTGGGGATGTGGAAGGAAGGATTTGTGAGTGCAGGGGCACTCGCAGAACAGCTCTTGCTGGCTGTGGCAGTATATGTCATGTCCGGCTTCCGCTTAGGAGCCTCCCTTCCCCCCTTCGGTCTTTGGAGGATACGTTGACCGGCTAACTGTCCCCAACTGGCCATAACTGTTCCCAACTGCCTCTAACTGTCTCCAACTGCCCGTAACTGTCCCAAACTGTCTTTAACTGCCCGTAACTGTCCCCAACTGTCTCTAACTGCCCTTAACTGTCTCCAACTCTGCCCATAACTGCCAGGAACGAGACACGTGGATCATGGAAGCTTCGCGTATCATCCCGCGCTCCGATCCGGCAGCGTACGGCAACACGTCGACCAACGGAGTACAGCCAACCGCCAGCAGCGACTCGAGCCCAATCCGAGGAGGCGGCAGTGGCGGCGCGGCGGCGGCGGCATTGGAGGCGCTGGCAGGCCGGGCCTCACTCCCCCACGCGAGGACGATCACCGCGTCCCTCGGCTCGGCCAAGTCCATTGCGGCAGGGCCAGCTGCCTTTAGCGGCACCGGCGGCTCCGCCGCCGCGGCAGCGGCGGCGGCGGCGGCGGCGACAGCCGCCGCCGCCGCTGCCACCGCAGGTGGCAGCAGTGGCGGCGCCCCCACTGCCACCCCTGCCATCGGCCACACCACTAGCGGCCGCATGCTGCTGCGACCCGATAGCGCGCCGCCGGAGATCGCGTTGGTGTGCAGCGCTTCCATTGCGGCTCGGTTGGAGCGGCGAATATCTGTCAAGAGGATGATGTCGAAAACGCGCATGGCGGGGCCCGACGGCGGTGGCGGCGGCGGCGGCGACGATCCATCGTCGGCGGGCGCCGAAGGCCATGCCGCCTTGAAGGAGCCGACGCGCAGCACGGGCTCCGCGTTTGCATCATCAGGGTTTCAGAATAGCATTGCGGTTAACAGCGATGAGGAGGGCGGACGTGAGGATGAGGACGAGGATGTGGATGTTAGCAGCGCCAGCAGCAGCGACGATCATTCGAGTGACACGGAGGTGCCGACGGCGTTGTGGCTGTCGGAGTTTGAAGCAGCACGGCATCGGCGGCTGATGTTGGCGACGCAGCAGCGGGAGGCCGGTGGTGGCGGCGGCGGCAGCGGCTCCCGGGTGTACGGCGCTTCTGGGAGGATCGGCGTGGCGCACTTGCTCAAGGTATGGGGTGGCGGCAAGGGGCGGGGGGGAGTATGAAAAGGGAAGGGCATCATGGGAATCTTCTGCATCATTAATAACTGTGCAGAGCAGTAGCTGTCGTACAGTACGGCTTGTACTACTTGGGGTGGTTTATGTATACGCGCTGTAGCACTCTTGACATCACCTCTCGAGGGGCTTTATTGCTGTCAGCGACTGGAGAAGGGCTCTCTACTATTGGCCGCAGCGGGATAGTGGGGCGGTACGTTACATGTTGTGTGTGAGTGTGTGTCAGGCTTTACTTTGGAAGGAAAGAGGAACATCACCCCCGAGGTGTGACATATTTACTCGGGGACACCTAATACACACACGCAAACCATTCACGAGCGCTTTGTACATACACGCCTGCATACGCGTCCGTATATGTATGTTGTTACAGGGTGGTTAACTTCGCCAGCGGCCCCTTTCCCGGGGCAGTCCCTGCTCTCCCCTGCGAGAGGGGCACCCTAATCCGTCACCCCATCCGACTTCAGAATGTATTCGTTGGGTTCGGCAACTCACCACCAGCATCCAACCAAATCTAGCGGATCAACGGCACATCAACTTAGTTCCTGGTCAGCATACAAAAAATATATGCATACAAAAAACGACGTACGGACTCGGTTACATGACGTATACTGCCGTACAGGTTGCGGAGCTGTCGACGGTTCAGGAACGGCCAGGCAGTAGCTTTATGAGCAGCCGCAAGGGTGTGGCGACGGCGGCGGGGGTGATCAGCCAGCCTTCTGGGTCGCCTACGCGGCCGGGGGCGCCCACGGCGACGGCGATGATGACAGGCTCTGCTGCACGACATATGCTGTGATAATATCGAATGTTTTTTTATTAAGTGACCGTGTTCGAAACCAGCACAGTACATGTCAGGATGCATTACATGGATGCGGGTTCCTGGAGCTCTTAGGAACAGTACAACTACACAGAGGACGAAATGAGATGCAGCGAGATAAGGGGTTTGCTTTTTTGAGGTTTCCCGATCCGTCTTTACCTCCAGAAAATTTGGAAGTTCTTTTATTTGACCAGATCTGGTCAAATAAAAGATATCTGGTCTATAGCTATAGACCATGCAGAAGATTCTTCTAGAGACCACTCACCGGTAGGCAGGACTATTCCTCTCTTTTTCCCTGTGGTCGTTTTACACGTCCTATTTTATGTATAAACGTATTAGTTTTGGAACATTGTTACAGAGTCTTGCAGCTGGGGATGACTTGGTTGTGTGTTAATGAGAACCGCGGGGCGAGCACGGGGTGCAAAAAGAAAGGGGAAGGGGACGCGGAGGATGTCATGCATCATCGTATATAGTGGCTAAGCTGGTAGTTGAGCAGTCCAGTGCGGGGTTTGTGTCTCCTCCTTCTAGACCCTTTCGCCGGCGGCTGCTTTTGCTCTCTCCAGTTAAATAACTCGGCAGCTTGCAGATGCTTCCGGGAAGTACGGCCGTAGAGGCCGTAATTGTCGGAGCGACAGACGTGGACAATCGTTGGAGGCATGTGAGGGGTACTTTTGTGCACCTTTTAACCACCGACCTGACTCGGCCGACTCGACAGACACCTTGACAGGAACCGCAGTCGGCCAATCGGATTGAAGGCCTGGTACGTGATATAAACGTGCATTCCGGTGATGGGTACGGCACTGTACGGAAGCTCTACTGCATGAATGGTTCCCTGAACGAATGAGGCGGGGCCTTGCTTTTCTTACCGGTCTAGCTGGCTGATGGTGAAGTGCATATTATGGCACGGAGGTAAAACTATGTACTGGCCTTTTGGAGGAGGGCCCGAGATCAGCTCGGCGTACGAGAGGCAAAAGCGCAGGGAAACTGGGTTTGGGTAGAAGATCCCGGTAGTAATTAACCGCTGGCGGCGGATAGCTGCCAGCATGACACAAGCAAGTGGAGCTGGCATACTATTAGTAGTAGCTCGGAGCTGTGACACTGAGAGTGGGGGCAAACTGCAAAGTGCGCTATTATTAGGGCCCTTTTTCCGATGCAACATTGAGGAACCCCAGATCTATAGCCAGGTTTCCCCCATTTGTAACAGACCACCTTGGTAACTCTAGAATTACCAGATCTGCATGCAAGTCTTCATGCTTTTCAGGAGCGCAGCGTCGAAGTTAACGCCTGGCTTATCAGACTGTTTGTCATAGCGCTTTGGCATATCCGACGTGAAATATTGGTGCCCGACTGTGCAGCTGACCAGCTGTGCTGATAGTGAACCATCGGCTCACCCCTTCCTTTATCATCAGCCTGAGCCCGCGTTCCCAACCATGGACATTTTGACAGAACACCCGTGTTTGTTCTGCCATACTAACCACACCATCATGATTTGTTGTTGTGGCCAACCATCCAACATAACTCTGCTTCATCCGTTAGGATGCGCTATGTGCATTAATAGCCAGTGTGCAAACAGATACCTTGACTTCTGTGCTGGGAGTTCCCAAGCAGCCTCCCTCGCCTGAGATCCGCTTCAAAGAGCGTTTGTCGCTTCAGTCTGCATCGGAACGAACACAGACGGCAGCTCCCTATGTGTGCAATCCTCCTGCGAAATTTCACGGGTGCTCTATGTGTGTAATGTATAGGACTTCGCTTTTCATGCTTTCTGGCCAGCCCAGTTTGGTTAAGAGTTACACCCGACTCAAGAAGGATGAGACACGTTACAGGATTAAGTTTACAACACCTGTGTTAGGCTTGCAGCTGGCATCTCAGGATGAGGGTTGTGGGCCACAACTTGTGGCACCAGCTCAAGGGATGGGGATGGGACCTTGGCTGACAGCTTTCGGGTCTGAACACATCTGCAGGATGGGAATCATCCTGATTGAAGGGATGGGGATGGGACCCTGGCTGGCAGGATGGGATTGGGGGTTCCAGCTGTAGGATGAGGATGGGAACCCTGTCGGAGGGATGGAATTAGCACCGGCCCTTAAGATAGGCGATGGGGGACGGTTGCCCTGCCAGGATGGGAGGATGGCTTACCAGTACCCACCCTCAGGATTGGGGGATTGGACCCCCTTCGCAACCCTCTGAATGACGCAAGCGACTTTGCGCTGCTTCATGGTTCGTAGGAGAAGAGCCGGATACAACCGCAAATCTCCCCTGCAGCTGCGAGCTCGAGGTTGTTCGTCCGCTGGAGTAAAGGTTCCACGAAAGAAACGGCGATGGGATTACGAGGCGGAGATCCATTTTGCAAAAGTTTTGCTGATTTGGCAAAAGTGCGCAATGTCTACTGGTGCGGCACACCGGCCTGCTGTATAGCAGCCGCAGCAGTCGCAGCAGCAGCAGCAGTAGTAGTACCAGCCGCAGCAGTAGCAGCAGAAGCAGCAGCACTTCTTGCAGCGCGAAACAGTTACCGCCGCCTTCATATGGCGCTTCAGACACTACTCCCGTGTCGTTCAGGAGAACGGTGGGGATACGGCAGCGCCCCGCAAGCCTTAGCCCTCTCAGTGGCTATTGCCGCTGATAGATGTAGACAGCTAAGCACACAACAGAGAACTAGGAGGAGGGAGCGACGCATTTAAGCGCTGTGTACGAGAGAATTATAGCGCTGTGCAGTGACAGAAGGGCACCCTTTGGCCACCAGAAGTCGGCAAACCGATTTCTTCAGCTGCTGGGCACTCAGCGTTATTTCGCTCATTCCAAAAATGTTTCGGGCGCTGGTAGGAAAGACTGTTTTCGGATGTTTTCCGCAGCCGCAGCATGTATGATGGGTGGGACAGAGGGGGTCATATCTTTTCATCCTGCGGCTGCCACCCGGCAGACCCTGCCTTCCCCAGGTATACAGATAGGTATACACGTGATGTTGTAAACAACAGTGCCTATCAGGGTTCGACACTGACCTTCCTGAAACTTGCGGGCTCCTCCGTACCTCCCAAATTTTCCTAACGGAGGCGCCCCCGTACCAGGCTCCTATACCGGCCGAAAACCTTACGGGGGCCCCCGTAACCCCCACAAAACCTTTACGGGGGCACTGTCCTTGGCTGAAACGCTGTGGAAAGTGACGCTTTGCATTTTTTTGCCCTGTAAATCGTTATTTTCGTTATTTTCTCGTGAACCATTACACTCGGGGACACGGCACACTCAGTGAAAGCCAAGCGCCTTGGCCGCCGCGGCCGCCCATCCCTTCTGCTCCTCAACATGATCTTCACCCGATACGTCCGTACTGCTATCTGAAATAATACTAAAGAATGGGCTTTCACGGATTCGAACAAGCTGGGCGGCAAGGATGACTTCGCTCAGAACGCGCATAGCCATGACGAAATAGCGGTACTGGTTGTACTTGAAGTGGATGCCCGGAAGCCCAGCCGCCGTTAGCATGAGAAGCATGCTCGGCAGCTTAAGCATGGGAATATGTACCGTAAGGCCTCTTATAAATCCTTAAAATCCTTACGGGGGCCCCCGTAACCGGCCTTCGGCTGGTCCGGGGGCGGCCCAGTACGGGGGCGCTTCACGCTGCAAAATCCTTACGGGGGCCACTGTAAAGTCCTACGGGCCCGTACGGGGATACCGAAAAAAGGCCAAAAACTTACGGGCCCCGTACGGGGTGTCGAACCCTGGTGCCTATACAGGTGCGTGTGTACACGAGTGCCTATTACAAGACCGCTATAGGCATCACGTAATATGTGATGCTGTTTACATGACAGCCTATACCTGACCTTGTTTAGGCTATGCTGTATACTTGCCAGCCCTACCAAAATGAAACCGCTTTAAGAGCGCTCTCAACGCGATCTTAAGCCATATAAAGCACAAGTTGATGCCGCTGTTAAGGACGTGTTCACATGTGGGCGAATCAGGGTTGATTCATGCGAATTGGACTCTGAATTGGACCTGATTGGACCCGAATCGGAATTGGGGTCCGGGGGGGCCTCTTCGGGTATGATTCGACGTGATTCACAGTTTTCTTTCTCAAATCAAAGTTGTTTAACAAACCGCTTCTCATAATTACCATTACAATACTATAGGAACATTTTCCAATTGTTAATTCACGCAAAGCGCACCGAGCATTTTTCACGAACTCCTGCAGCTATGTATGTACAAGCCTGGTGATAAATTTCGCCATAGAAACGATACTTATACTGTTCTGTTCCTAGATAATGCTGGCTTGCCTTGGGTGATGGGGCGTAGCCGCGATTCCAGTTGCCGTGCAGCGAATCGTATGTGAACACAATTCAGAAAGCCGCCCCGAATCGGACTCCCAATCAGACTCTCCATTGGACTACATGTGAACACACCCTAAGAGCGTTCTGAGAACGCTCTTATCTGCCATGTTTTAAGATTGTGCCTTCTCAAGCGTTCTTAAGCAATCTCAAGAGAGCGCTCTTTGCAGGGAATCTCAAGCGTTCTCAGCGATCTTACCCGTTCTCAAGGACATTCTCAAACCATTTTCTCACGCATTCTTAAGCAATCTTTCACCACTCTCAAGCGTTCTTACACCGTTCTCTCACCATTCTTAAGCGTTCTTAAAGCGTTCTCAAGCGTTCTTACACCGTTCTCTCACCATTCTTAAGCGTTCTTACAGTGTTCTCAAGCGTTCTTACACCGTTCTCTCACCATTCTTAAGCGTTCTTACAGCGTTCTTACAGCGTTCTCTCACCATTCTTAAGCGTTCTTACACCGTTCTTACACTGTTCTCTCACCATTCTTAAGCGTTCTTACAGCATTCTCAAGCGTTCTCACAGGATTCTCAAGTATTCTTGCAGCGTTCTCAAGCGTTGTTACAGTGTTCTCAAGCATTCCGTCCCCCAGCATTCTTAAACCGTTCTTAAGGGCGCCTTCAAACAGAGGTATGCCCAACAAAAACCTAGGGCCACCATCTCACTAGAGCCCGATTCTCACAGCAGACCACTTTCCCATTCGGGCAGACACACATATGAGGTCCAGGTCCACCATGCCAGCACTTATACCTACAACATATCTACAATCACACGCTCAATCCATGCTGGAACTGCATATGGTACTGCAGCATACCAAATGAATGAGTGTTATGATGGATCCCTGAACGCGATCACAAGGCCTATGCTGAGGGGCTCGCAACAAGGCGCATGGACAGGACAGCCCAATAGCCAAGTACAGCCCCACACACCGCCTACACTTCCCACACCTAAGGTGGTTCCTAACAGGGCGTGTATCACTCCAAGTCCACCGCATCCAACTGCTTCTTGCTCAGCCCAGTGGTCCTCATGGCCCACTGGACTGCGGTCATCTTGCCCTTGACTGCGAGCAATCCCACAATGGGCCATCGCACCTGCAGACAGAAGCAACCAGAACAAAGTCAACACATGTGATGCAGACGTGCTATCACAGCTCAACCTTGATTTACCTTCTGGAAGAGGCGGAGTGGCCGGTCGTTTAGTGCAAAGGACTGGCCAGTCGGGGGAATGTGCACAGTGCCAAGGTCCTTGATGACTGCCATGGCGCGGCCAATCACCAGGAGATCAGTGCAGCCGTCAGCGGTCTCGTCATCCTGTATGTTCATAGGGGGTAAGAGGCCAGGCGGCAGTTACAAGCATGCAGACGGAAGTTCTTTGTTAGGGTACAAACACATACAGACACACAGCAGACCGCCTGTCAGACAGCGTGTAAGCTTACCAGGTCGCCCAATAGTAATCCAGCCCCCAAAGCCTCGGGCTTGATGTCCTTCTTCTTACATGCTCCAACAAGGAAGCAGCCCTTGGTCTTCCCCACGAGGTCACATTCTTGCAGGTATGCAAGGTGCCCGTCAGCAGCTGTGTAGTGTTGCAGCTCTTTGTCATTGTCGTCCAGCAGGGCCTGCCACATGCCCTGGTGAACAGCTGGCAGAGCAGCCCCAGCCCCAGCGTCCCTGTTGTCCCCGCTGGGTCCAGGCTCTGTGCCATTGTCGGGGGCTGCCTCCGGCTGGATGTTTTCAACGGGTGGGCTGCCCTCATCATCATCTTCGACAGCTTTGGCCTTGACCTCCTTCTCGTTGGCCTTGGTGTTCTCCTCCTCCTCCTCTTCCTCCTCCTCAGATGCGTGGCCTGCATACATAGACACTGCACGCGTTAGTTCCCTACCAAAATGGAAGCATGCTAAAGAATGTTCCTGAGAACACTAAGAATGCTAAGAACGG
The DNA here is from genome assembly GCF_000143455.1 of Volvox carteri f. nagariensis. NCBI lineage: Eukaryota > Viridiplantae > Chlorophyta > Chlorophyceae > Chlamydomonadales > Volvocaceae > Volvox > Volvox carteri. Next base: position 895,481 of record NW_003307591.1, read on the forward strand.
CTTGAGAATGCTGGTGCTGCTGAGAATGATCTTATGCCAGTCTCAAGCATTCTTATGACGGTTTTACGAAAGAATGGCTTTGAGAATGCAACAGTGCGGAAAACTTAGCAGAAACACGCACAAGTTACAGTGGTTTGCCCCTTCCATATATAGCTCAAGCAGGAAACAGAGAGTCAGTCCTGTATTCTGAAATAAGTTCATAGTGATAAAATCATCCACAAGACCGACCATGAGGGCCCCTACTGCTCTGGACCCGCGGGTAAGGCCCTTCGAAAACTAGTACTGGCTGGCACCAGGAAGTCGCCCCAGTATACAAGCGAAGCAGACATGCCCCAACAATGAACTATCCAACGAAGGATTTAGTCAGTCAACGTATGGAACGGGCCCCAAGCAATTTCTGTCGATTTGCATAGTAATGTGCCACTCCCATTACCTATTACTTCACCAATACGTCCCTGTGCACAACATTCATTCGGTTATCCATCAGCCATACCATCAGCTGTACCTTCATTGAGAAGCCCCGCCCAGGCCACGGTCCGACCATTCGAGGGCCTGGGTGACCATGCCCACCAGTCCCCACGATTTGCCCTCCACTCCACCAATGTGTTACTAACGATTGCCCCTCAAGAGCAAGCCACAAGGGATTCAGAGGTCTTGCAGCGCTAATATTAATGTGCTGCTACCGTGACCTCGCCCATGGGGTCTGTGGCTGCAGGGCCTCCCAGCCAGCCACCCGCATGAAGCTGTAGCTTCTTGAAAGAACACACAGGGCGCCCCGCTTACTGGGGTGTGGCAAGATGTGCACCCGGCAAGGCGCAACATCCTCAGCCAGGTAGTAACGAGAGCCTGTGTTGGACACACTGGCAGCCCTGGCATCCACCAAGGGGACATTCATGAACTGGTCGACTGCAACTTCGGCATCACTGTTGTTCCCTAGCAGGGGAGCATGCCATTCGACCTCCAGCACCACATCGAACTTATCCCTGTTCAATGGTGACCTGTAGCGGTACAAGCCCAGCACCTTCCCCGCCCACATTTTGTCGCTGGAGTTGCATCTCCGGGTGATGAACCAGCAGGCCTGTGATGTCTTAGGCTTGTTGCTATCGAATGCAGTGAGTTCCACGTTGTTGTTGAACTTGATGGCCACGAGCTTCTCCAAGAACCTGCCTGCGAGATGTATACCACTGACCGGCTTTGACCCCAACAGCAAACCCGGCTGCACCCACACATCTTGACACCACAGCTCACTGAGGCAGCACTTGGCAAGCACCTACAGATGCAGGCAAGAGGCACACCAGCAGATAGGTACAGCATGGTCGCTCAAGGTGGTGAGTGTATTTACCAAGTTGTAGCGATGAAGACAGGCATGCATCACAGGGCAGTCACACCAGGTTTCACACCTTGCTCCGCATGGACACAGAGCCATGGCTGTCCCGGTGCAACAGCGTCCTTCTTGAATGGGTCCTTAGCCTCAGGTGTGAAAGATAGTCGGACAGGAATGGCCCCGGGGTCGTGTCATCAGTCCACTGCTCCCACAGCCAGGCGGTGAAAACACCAAATAAATCAGAGTAGTCGGTGCTGTGGTGCAGGTAAGTCTCATGCATCTCCAGGAGGAAGCCTTCCGGAAGGGTCTCACACCGTGCCTGCTTAAATCCTATTGCAGCGTTTCCGGAGATAGTGTCAACGCTGGGGCCGGTGGAATTAGTGACCGTCCAATATGCCTTCTGCTGATGGGTCAACTTTCCAGCGGACACGGTGTCCTGTGGGGGTTCAAAAGTGCAGAGGCCCTCGGGTAACCTCTCAGCAGCTAGAATCACCGACTCCTTATGTATCCAGCTGCGCATACAGGTAGCCTCGGGGTACTGCTTGTTCTTCATCAGCTTCACCAAATGGTTCCACAGTGATTCGTAGCCCCACATCACGGTTGTGAAACTTGGCCCAAGGTGTTCAATTCACTCCGTGAGGTGCAGCAGCTGATGCAACTTCATGTCTAGTTTGCAGGAAGGCAGGTGAATCTCCATCAGTGTCACGGCACGAGCGACACCATGGAGGATTGGCAAGCAGTCCTCCCGCGGCACGGCCTTGTCCATCAGGAAGGACACGCTGCAGAGCAGCTGCAGCATCACCTCAAGCTGAGGAGAACCGATTCCAGTGGCGTGGCCAAAGATGTAGGCTCCATATGGGCTAGCAAGAAAGCACCATGTGTGCATCTTCACACTCTTTCCAGGCTTGAAGAGGCTGCGCAGGCGTGATCCGCCACCGTCCCTTGAGGGGATGACTGCTGCCACCGATCCCACAGCTGAGGCCATCCGATCAATGCTGGGTGTCAACCATGGCGTCCCCTCCCACGTCCGTCTGTTGACGTTGAGCTCATGCCTGCAAGAGTGATGTGCACAGCCGGCAAATGAATTTTGTTAAGGTAGCCTTGCTGTGTCACCCAACCGACGGTCTCACTTCACTGCACTGCAAAGCAACTCACGGTTCTGGACATACTCACTGGCGGACGGCATCAGTCACCCGGGCGCCACCCATGGCAAGCTTGAAAAGATCACGCGAGCTGTTGGCTAGCGTATGCATGGAGTCGTAGTGGAGGCCCAGGTCCGTGTTGAAGTGGTCGAGGTCCAACAGGGCAAGGTGGTGCAGCGCCTGCATGACAAAGGCGATTGCAGACGTGAATGCTGCAGGAGTTGTCTGGTGCAGGGTTATAGTGCATAATGACGGGAACACTGGATACTGGTAGGTCCGCCACCCATTCTTTCCCTCCATTGTAACACCCCATACTTACTGGTGCAGATTCCACCTCGCCACCATGGGTGGGCACCTGCATTGGCAGTGTCCAAAGTTATTTACATGTGTTATCCTGTGCACAACAAACATTGGTCCCTACCGGAGTCATGGCCACGAGCTCCACCTTTGTCCGTACTGCTGGCAGAGGCTCATTGGCTGTCCTTGTGATAGACTGTCCTGTGGCATCTGAGATGGGGTTCAGCACACTGGCAGGCAGCCTAATTGGGTCGTCACCGTCCAGCCACGTCCATGCTCCGGGATAGTTGTACTTGTCCCTACAAACACGGAGGGGGGTTAAGAACGTTCTTAACTCGTTCTTAGCCCAGCCAAATTGATAAAATTGAATAACCATTAGAACGTTCTTACACCGTTCTAAGAACGTTCTAAGAACGTTCGTAAGGCATCCGTTTATCTTAAAACCATTCTTTGAAATTCTTTAGCATTCTTTGGGGCCCAGCAGTCTTAGGTATTCTCTTCCATTCTATGGGGTGTTCTTATTCGTTCTTAGACCAACTTAGTGTTAAAGCATACTTAGCTGCTCTTTGGCCGGTTTTAACCATTCTTATCATAGGGTTGCTAAGTATGGCACTCGTTCTTAAGTCTCATTCTTAAGAAATAAAACCACTCTTTACCATTCTTTAGCATTCTTTAGGGCCAGCAGTCTTATGTATTCTTTTCGTTCTTTGGGGTGTTCTTATACATTCTTAGGCCAACTTATTCATTCTTTGCCTAAAGCATACTTAGCTGCTCTTTGGCCGGTTTTAACCGTTCTTACCATAGGTTCGCTAAGTATGGCACTCATTCTTAAGTCATATTCTCAGGAAATTCTTTTTGCTGCTTACATTCTTAAGCCTTAAAAAATGTGGGATTCTTAAGGGTCATGATGAAAATTCAAACACACGTTTCGACCTCTGCATTCTCACATGCACCTCTATTGGTAGGCGCCCTTTATTAGGGTATCCACATGTAGGTTATTCTTACATTGAAATCCATCTCGCGTATTGTATTGGAATCGAACCTAAGACTGCGATACTATTATACTATAATGTTTCCCTAAACCTATGCTGTAATAAACGACACCTCAACTTAAATTGTTGTCACAGCCTCCAAAGGTTCTGTATCTATTCTAAAACGTGTGCGTATACTATGAGCTGCGCCAAGTGCCGTACACGAACATATGTGCGTGTACGACAAACAACTCAACACCTGTTCAGCAACTCAGCTATCAGCCCTGGCCCCTGTACAAAAACCTGGCGTGCAGCCTGACATGGCCACATACCTGCTGCAGCCCACTGCCCAACACCATCCCTGGCTGCTGCAGCTGCATGAAAAACAAGAGGCGCCCCGAGGCCACTGCCATGTTTAGCTGAATCCAAATGGAAGCATCCTTGCTTGCCATGGAGAGGCTGGCAGACTCATGTGTTTTCTACAAGCCCCCACAAGAAGAGTTTGGGGCTACTGAAACTGTAGCAGTCGCTCACCTGGGCGGACTACTGGCTTTGCGGAAGCGTGGAATTTAGAGTCCTCGCTGAGGCAGGGAGAAGTCCAACCCAGCAACAAGCACTAGCATACATAGACCCGTACGAAACAATCCGAGACAGCGGCAGCGGAGTCTTGAACTCTGAACACCAAGTAGTCATGATACTTAAGTGCCTCACCATGGCACCCCACCCAGGTAGCTTACATCTCGGCCTACCTGCCGGAGATTCCCTACTACGTTCCTGCCGTGCTAGGATACTGTCGGTGTATCCTCCGGTGGCAGGTTGGTACAGGAGGGTATCCTCTGGTGGCAAGGTGGTACAGGAGGGTACCCTCCGGTGGCAAGGTGGTACAGGAGGGTATCCTCCGATGGCAGGGTGGTACAGGAGGGTACCCTCCGGTGGCAAGGTGGTACAGGAGGGTACCCTCCGGTGGCAAGGTGGTACAGGAGGGTACCCTCCGGTGGCAGGGTGGTACTGGAGGGTACCCTCCGGTGGCAGGGTGGTACAGGAGGGTACCCTCCAGTGGCAAGGTGGTACTGGAGGGTACCCTCCGGTGGCAGGGTGGTACAGGAGGGTACTCTCTGGTGGCAGGGTGGTACAGGAGGGTACCCTCCGGAGGCAAGGTGGTACATGTACAGGAGGATACTCTCCGGTGGCAGAGTGGTACAAGAGGGTACTCTCTGGTGGCAGGGTGGTACAGGAGGGTACTCTGAAAACTACATCAGTTGGTGATTTCAAAAGGACCTGTTTGATGGCTACCAGAAAGGTTATGGGCCAAAAATGGAGAGGGGGGCTTAACTAGGCATTCTTTTACCCCTTCTGGAAGGGTATGCCCGGAAGCAGAAGCCCGGTACAGGAGGGTACTCTCCGGTGGCAGGGTGGTACAGGAGGGTACTCTCCGGTGGCAGGGTGGTACAGGAGGGTACTCTCGGGTGGCAAGGTGGTACAGGAGGGTATCCTCCAGTGGCAAGGTGGTACAGGAGGGTATTCTCCAGTGGCAAGGTGGTACAGGAGGGTACCCTCCGGTGGCAGGGTGGTACAGGAGGGTATCCTCCGGTGGCAGGGTGGTACAGGAGGGTACCCTCCAGTGGCAAGGTGGTACTGGAGGGTACCCTCCGGTGGCAGGGTGGTACAGGAGGGTACCCTCCGGTGGCAAGGTGGTACAGGAGGGTACCCTCCGATGGCAGGGTGGTACAGCAGGGTACCCTCCGGCGGCAAGGTGGTACAGGAGGGTACCCTCCGGTGGCAAGGTGGTACAGGAGGGTACCCTCCGGTGGCAGGGTGGTACAGAAGGGTACCCTCCAGTGGCAGGGTGGTACAGGAGGGTACCCTCCGGTGGCAGGGTGGTACAGGAGGGTATCCTCCGGTGGCAGGGTGGTACAGGAGGGTATCCTCCAGTGGCAAGGTGGTACAGGAGGGTACCCTCCAGTGGCAAGGTGGTACAGGAGGGTACCCTCCGGTGGCAAGGTGGTACAGGAGGGTACCCTCCGGTGGCAGGGTGGTACAGGAGGGTACCCTCCGGTGGCAAGGTGGTACAGGAGGGTATCCTCCGGTGGCAGGGTGGTACAGGAGGGTACCCTCCGGTGGCAAGGTGGTTCAGGAGTAGGGTTGGAAGTCATCTAAGACTAAACTTCTTAACTTTTATGAGAACCTTTAGAAACTAAACCTAGCTAATATCTATAGATATTAGATGGCCTTTTTTGGCGCCTTAGATGTACGGCAGCTCCGAAACCTTAGCAGAGACCTTAGGTGGTCCTGAGAAACTTTAGGTGAAGCTGTCTGAGGACTCATCGAATAGTTACTGAGTTACATTCCCAATGGCTGACGTCGGTGAAGCCTCTGGCAAGCCGCCGAAGGGCAAGCACGAGTCCAGCAAGGATACTTACACCTACAATGGCAAGGAGTACTC
>NW_003307591.1:901707-902234 GCF_000143455.1 Volvox carteri f. nagariensis
TTGCTGCAGCACAGGCTCACAAGCCGCTTGTGGAGAAGCTACTGCTAGCAGCAGCGCTGCTGCACTGTACAGTCACTGTACAGACTTGTCTTGGAGTGTTAACTGACGGTGATGGAGGACTACTTCTAGGCATGAATACCAGAAAGTGTTAGGGTGGATAGAGCGCTTCTGAGCTATAATGTAGCATGTTTTGAGGCAAATTGTTGACAGATCGATGAGCTGCAGCTGCAGCAGCCGCTGTTGTGGAAATGTTTGGTGCTGTTTGGAAGCTGCAGATTGTTTGGAAGCTGCTGCAGCTGCAGCTGCTTCAGCTGAAGCAGGCATTGCATATGGCTTAATGTTGTTACATAGCAGGACTTGGGAATTTCGTATGCATGTAGCTGCTGCTAGGCGACGTGTATATGTAAAATTATGAATCCATGCATACATGGTCTATCCCTACCCCTATGGCAGCCAAACGACGTGTTACGCCCTCCCCCCTACCAGCTGGACTAGTTACTCCTGAGACGGGTTGCGGCCCAGTTGGA
>NW_003307591.1:902284-904372 GCF_000143455.1 Volvox carteri f. nagariensis
TCAGGAGGATACTCTCCGGTGGCAGAGTGGTACAAGAGGGTACTCTCTGGTGGCAGGGTGGTACAGGAGGGTACTCTGAAAACTACATCAGTTGGTGATTTCAAAAGGACCTGTTTGATGGCTACCAGAAAGGTTATGGGCCAAAAATGGAGAGGGGGGCTTAACTAGGCATTCTTTTACCCCTTCTGGAAGGGTATGCCCGGAAGCAGAAGCCCGGTACAGGAGGGTACTCTCCGGTGGCAGGGTGGTACAGGAGGGTACTCTCCGGTGGCAGGGTGGTACAGGAGGGTACTCTCGGGTGGCAAGGTGGTACAGGAGGGTATCCTCCAGTGGCAAGGTGGTACAGGAGGGTATTCTCCAGTGGCAAGGTGGTACAGGAGGGTACCCTCCGGTGGCAGGGTGGTACAGGAGGGTATCCTCCGGTGGCAGGGTGGTACAGGAGGGTACCCTCCAGTGGCAAGGTGGTACTGGAGGGTACCCTCCGGTGGCAGGGTGGTACAGGAGGGTACCCTTCGGTGGCAAGGTGGTACAGGAGGGTACCCTCCGATGGCAGGGTGGTACAGCAGGGTACCCTCCGGCGGCAAGGTGGTACAGGAGGGTACCCTCCGGTGGCAAGGTGGTACAGGAGGGTACCCTCCGGTGGCAGGGTGGTACAGAAGGGTACCCTCCGGTGGCAGGGTGGTACAGGAGGGTACCCTCCGGTGGCAGGGTGGTACAGCAGGGTATCCTCCGGTGGCAGGGTGGTACAGGAGGGTATCGTCCAGTGGCAAGGTGGTACAGGAGGGTACTCTCCGGTGGCAAGGTGGTACAGAAGGGTACCCTCCGGTGGCAGGGTGGTACAGGAGGGTACCCTCCGGTGGCAGGGTGGTACAGGAGGGTACCCTCCGGTGGCAGGGTGGTACAGGAGGGTATCGTCCAGTGGCAAGGTGATACAGGAGGGTACTCTCCAGTGGCAAGGTGGTTCAGGAGTACCCTCCGGTGGCAAGGTGATCTAGGAGGGTACCCTTCGGTAACTTTTATGGTACCTTTAGGAGGGTAAACCTCCAGTGGCAAGGTGGTACAGGAGCCTTTCCTCCGGTGGCAGGGTGGTACAGGAGGGTACCCTCCGGTGGCAGGTGGGTCCAGGAGTAGGGTTGGAAGTCATCTAAGACTAAACTTCTTAACTTATATGAGACCTTTAGAAACTAACCCTAGCTAATATCTATAGATATTAGATGGCCTTTTTTGGCGCCTTAGATGTACGGCAGCTCCGAAACCTTAGCAGAGACCTTAGGTGGTCCTGAGAAACTTTAGGTGAAGCTGTCTGAGGACTCATCGAATAGTTACTGAGTTACATTCNCAATGGCTGACGTCGGTGAAGCCTCTGGCAAGCCGCCGAAGGGCAAGCACGAGTCCAGCAAGGATACTTACACCTACAATGGCAAGGAGTACTCGGCCAAGGAATTTTACGAGAAGCTGAAAGACAGCAAGCGAAATAGCCATGCTTCCTGGTGGGCTTTCTTCAACGTTGTGCTGGTAAACAACGCAGTGAAGCTGGCCTGCACGTTTTGCCCCACCCTGCGCACTCAGGCCTCACAGTTCTCGGGTCTGCGGTGTGTGACGGTGTTGTTAGCTTGTCAGGGCTTGGTCCGCTAAAATGTTAGACGTGGTCCGTGTTGTTTGCTACGCTTCCAGGTGTTTCATGCACTGGCTTTTCAGCACGCGTATGCAGTTTCGCGGGGGAAGGTATACCTTCCCCGGGGGAAGGTATACCTGCCCATTACGTAATGGGCAGCGGGGTACACCGACTGGCATGTGGTGCCTGGTATCATGGTGTGCAGTTCGGCAGTTTGCCAATCGCTGTGTTCTTTGGAGCGTTTAGGGGCTTGCTACTTGCTATGTAGGCGCTATGTAGGTAGGTGGCCTGGGGCTGCTGACGTGCACGTCAGCATGTGCTGAGTAGCTGGCTGCAATTTGGTTGGTGCTGCTCATCTGCAACAAACACCAATCAGGGCGTGGTTCGTTGCTAGAGTCCTCATCTGCCATTGCCACCAAGTGGCGGTAGCAGTGCAGTTGCATTGGGGATTCGGAGGGCAGACTAGCGTGATA
>NW_003307591.1:904433-908201 GCF_000143455.1 Volvox carteri f. nagariensis
ATCTCGCATTATTAGATCTAAGGTCTAGACCCAGACACATGTTGATAGTTTTCATGAAATTTCATGGTATGTATGTTGTTACAGGGTGGTTAACTTCGCCAGCGGCCCCCTTTCCCGGGGCAGTCCCTGCTCTCCCCTGCTAGAGGGGCACCCTAATCCGTCACCCCATCCGACTTCAGAATGTATTCGTTGGGTTCGGCAACTCACCACCAGCATCCAACCAAATCTAGCGGATCAACGGCGCATCAACTTAGTTCCTGGTCAGCTCGCAAGTTGATATTATCACGTCCTACACCGTCCATAAGATGGGGGGCCACCTCCCATTTCATCACTCCTCAAACACCCGAGGAGCCGGCAGGCGGATTTGAACCCGGGTCGACTGGGTCAACTGGGAGCAGAAGTCAGGCCTTAACCTCTGCCAGCCGCCTGCCTAATGTTCACTGTTTCACAATCACTGTGATATATTACCTATCCGGGAACTATAAGAGCTCCATCAGGCATTCATTACAGAATGTTTTCATGGTTGATGCATTCTTAATGCATACTTATATGACATACTTACATAAAACCGCTTAATACCAGTGTAAGAATGTTTAAGAATGCACACCCGCCTCCTCCATGTTCTTCCGTCGTTCTTATCGTTCTTAAGCATTCTCCTAAGTTTCTTAACCCCCCTCCGTGTTTGTAGGGTGTGGACACCCTTGCTGCCAGCTGTCCAGCACTTATAGCAGCCATGTTTTACTCGTGGCACCCCTGACATTCGCAGCATGTCCTCGATGGCCCGGTAATCCCCACCGGCCGTGAGAAGTCTAACCCTGACACTGATGTAGGACTCCGTGTGTGCATCGAAAGTATCCACCCCGCACTCTGCCAGGCTTTCCAGCTCCCTGGACAGGAGCTTCAACATGCACCCAACACGCGGCCTCTCCCCCTCGTCCTTCTTTCGTGAACCTGGCAGGATGCCAAGGACCGTTGTCGCACCATGGGTGTACCTGAACCCAAGTTGGACAGACAGGGTTGGCAATGCAATTGGATGGATGTAATGTAATGTAATGTTACAGAGTGGGAGGCTTCTGGGCCGCTTTATCACATTGTCAGTTCTATGATTTATCATCTTATAGCACCGTCCACCACTACCACACTATACTTCGCCATACGAACTGTAAGTCCAAGGCGGCGGGTCCAGCCGTCTAGGACCCCTCCTCATCCATTCACCCGAACAACCGAAGAGACGGAGGGTTCGGCAATCGCCACCAATCTAGCGTGCGAATCTGGTCCATCAACTGCGACCTCAACTCCACATCTCAGCAGCTAGCCATAATCTCGCGCTCCCGACTAATTCGGGGGTCTCCCCAGGAATCGAACCCAGGACCTTAAACCGCGAATCGCAGTAGTGTCAACCCAGACCAGACCAGATGGATGTGCATGGCCCTACTGGGGGATCCACTGATGACAGTGCCCCACCTTATGTCTGGGCTGAAATTGTATGCTGTGATGGCAACGGGGTACAGACTGTAACTAGCATCATCCTTGTATGTCTGGACTCCATCAGTGAAGACACCGAGGAGGATGTCCGTGTCACGCAGGGGAGGCTGTCCGCCTTGTTCAGATTCCTTCATGACGATGTAAGCCTTGCCGTCTGTGATGTCACAGATGAACCTGTCTGGCAACCCACGTTCGGCAGCAGATTTCACATGATGCCTGATTTCCTTGGACCACCACGGTCATCCTCAGGCGCCGGCGGTGGCAGCTGCACAGTAGCAGAGGCGCCCCCCTCCTGCAGGCCGCATTGCACGGAGTGATGCACAGGAGGCACGACGGGTTCACCAGGTTGGTCAACGGGCAGTGTCATGCGGTGCACCCGTTGTGTGCTCTGTGGTGCACCCTCCCTCACACGGACCGACCCCGCCCCGGAGGCTCCCCCACCTGCTGTCTTACCGTGCACGGAAACCGTGGGCTGGGCATGGCTGCTGGTCCTGCAGCTGACGGGGATGGCAAAGCAGCCGCCTCACCACCACGGGCATCCTCAGGCGCCGGCGGTGGCAGCTGCACAGTAGCAGAGGCGCCCCCCTCCTGCAGGCCGCATTGCACGGAGTGATGCACAGGAGGCACGATGGGTTCACCAGGTTGGTCAACGGGCAGTGGCATGCGGTGCACCCGTTGTGTGCTCTGTGGTGCACCCTCCCTCACACGGACCGACCCTGCCCCGGAGGCTCCCCCACCTGCTGTCTTACCGTGCACGGAAACCGTGGGCTGGGCATAGCAGCTCGTCCTGCAGCCGACGGGGATGGCACAGCAGCCGCCTCACCGCCACGGGTGTCCTCCTCCTGCAGGCCGCGTCACACAGAGTGATGCACAGGAGGCATGACAGGTTCGCCAGGTTGGTCGACGGGCAGTCATGGCAGCGGGAAGCAGACTTGCACCGAAGCCCTGGTGTACCGGAGTACTGAACACAACAAGCAAGTGCATCTGAGGATGCCCCCCTTCGTGCCATCCCCAGCCGACACACTCCACCCTGTCGTGCTGCTCCTGTGGAGTGTCATGTGGTGCACCCGTTGCATGCTCTGTGGTACACCGGTGTACCCTCAATTATATGGACCGACCCCGCCCCTCAGGCCTGCCCACCTGCTGTCCTGCCATGCATGGATACCGTGGAATGGCATCATCTGTATCATTGTGTCCCCTGTCCATCTCCCGTTGCTGCTCCTCATCATCCGCCACCAGCCGGGTCATGTTTGGGGCCCGCTTTCTCTTCCTGGTCTCGTTGCACACACCAAAGCCTCGATGAACCAGCTCCTCTGACTGCAGGAGCAGCGACAGGGGACGGACGGGGGTCAGGGAGACCGCACGACACTCAAGGTGCGACTCTGCTCCCCCCTGCCATGCATGAGCTTGGTCTTGATCTCACCCATAATCCTACCTGTTCGCCTGCTTCTGAAGGGGCCAGCCCATTGCTCTGGCCAGCACCAGAGACCTCTGTGCCATCCTCGGACACCCCATACTCGCCAGCATCACCAGTGCCGCCGTGCTTCACCGGGTCCACCATGGCAGCATCACCTCCCTGGGTGGATGGTGACAGGCAAGAAGACTGTGCGTGTGTGTGATGGGTGGGGGAAGGATGGAAGGCCGCGGGCCGGCGACAGGGCAGTGGTACATACCTCAGCTCCCCCGGAGGTCACCACCTCCTCACCAGCCTTCAAAGCTTCTTCATTCCCCTGTGACATACACAATCTGTTTGTAAAGGTGCCCATGCATATCGCTCCCCGCCCAGCCCTGGAGCTGGAAACCCACCGTTGTCCTGTCAGCCGTGCTGGCTGCCTGTGATGTGATGACACTGGCGGCACAGAGGTGAAGCGCAAAGCTTGAAGTGGCATGCTCAGACAAAGCCGTGCTGCGTGCAGGGACCCCTGGCATGGTACACAACCCGCTGCTGTGCTCAGGGAGGCTACGGATGTACCTCTTCAGGCTCTCCTCCTTGGCACCACTACCAAGCATTCCGACAAGCGTCCTCTCCACCTGTGAGGACGGAGACAATCTGTTTGCGCGCCGAACACTTCTCAGCAACAACCTGGCACAGTATTCACCTCATTGCCAGCCGAGAATCTCATTGATACGAGATCGTCTGGCTTGCTGCGCCTTGGCACTGTAGCAACCCACTCAATGCCATCGACAATAACTATGAAGGTTTCTCCGGTGCGGCACTATGAAGGTTTCACACGCAAAGTTAAACACTTCACGTTTAAGGTGTTGGCCTATTTGTCTCTTCTG
>NW_003307591.1:909953-914607 GCF_000143455.1 Volvox carteri f. nagariensis
ACGGGGCAGTTGTCTGGACAGGTACTCGCCAGCTAGAAGCTTGATAAATGTGCAACCTTGAAAGTGCCATAATTAGGCACAGATATGCGCGCTGAGTGTGTGAAATGTTATGACGAGGTTAGTTAACATGTTTGCCATCAAATATGAGTGTAGGGAGGCATTATTTGTCCTTATGATTTGCTCTCTACCTACGGCCATTTGGCAGTCCAGAGACGTGTAGCGCCCAAGGCTCAGCAGCTACGGGACAGTGGTCTGGACGAGGTTATTTTTGACGTGCAGCCCCGAAAGCACATTGGGAAGCATGAATATAACTGGTGAATGCATCATCAGTGAGGTTTAGGTTAGTTTAGGTGTTTGCCACCTGTATTGGTGCTCCGATGTAACATGACCATTGGTAGTCATGGTCATGGCCCAAAGGAACGCCAATTGTTCAAGCACAAAGTAGAATATAGTTCATGAACAAAAAAGTACATAGGCAAGGTTACCCGAGGCCGACGCCGATCGACATGGTCGACCAGGTCCGCCAATGTAGTGGGTCCATGCCACAATATCCGAAAGTCGGCTCAAATCATTTAAAACCGTGTCAGGTTTACTAAATAAAATTACAACCGACGAGGTTTCCATGCCATTGGCTGACATAACCGCTCATGTACGGCTTTGGCTATTATGGCTTCAATGTCCTCTCCATCAAAAACATATCTTCATTACGAAAGACCAAAGCATGTAGCCATAACTCCCAACTCAGTCGAGCACGATATGGGCCAAGTATTGTTGCTAATCGGAACCGCTTCAAGTGAGAAGGAATTCGGAACAGCTTCCATTGGGATAAGGGATTTGTGTTATATTTTAGTATGCCTTGTAGCAACGTTAAAATAGAACTCACCGCCACTCACTGTCGCTGAACTAGCTTTAGTTATCCTTGGCTGACATCCAGCCGGGAATGGAGGCGGGTGGCCACCGTAAGGAGGAATTGGGCTCGCTTGGAGAGGTAAGATGGGAGGGAGGGTCGGGGCTGTTATATGTTTTATGTGGGGCATCAAAACACTGTCGTACTCCGATATGGCTATCGGAGTACGGCAGATTTGTTTGATGTAGGCAGGTAGTTGTGGGGCACAGCTGTGCCAGGGTTGTTTTTCTTTGTGGATTCGTTATCCGTTGCCCTCTTTCTTGTTCCTGATGCTATGGAGGGTGGCTGGGGCTGGTTGGGGGAGGGGGGCATGTGTGTTTCGCTGCTGTCGTCGACGTGCCTGCCCTAATTGTCATGTTCCCATCCATGTCCTGCACGTGCCGCAGGCCTCGGAAGATGGGGCCGACGTCCGGCCGGGAATGGAGGTAAGACGGGAGGGAGGCTGGGGGCTCTTATGTGTTTTACGTGGGGCATTAAAACGCTGTCGTACTCCGATATGGCTATCGGAGTACGGCAGATTTGTTTGATGCAGGCAGGTAGTTGTGGGGCACATCTGTGCCAGGGTTGTTTTTCCTTGTGGATTCGTTACCCGTTGCCCTCTTTCTTGTTCCTGATGCTATGGAGGGTGGCTGGGGCTGGTTGGGGGAGGGGGGCGTGTGTGTTTCGCTGCTGTCGTCGACGTGCCTGCCCTAATTGTCATGTTCCCATCCACGTCCTGCACGTGCCGCAGGCCTCGGAAGATGGGGCCGATGTCCGGCCGGGAATGGAGGTACGATGGGAGGGAGGCTCGGGGCTCTTATGTGTTTCATGTGGGGCATCAAAACACTGTCGTACTCCGATATGGCTATCGGAGTACGGCAGATTTGTTTGATGTAGGCAGGTGGTGGTGGGGCACAGCTGTGCCAGGGTTGTTTTCCTTTGTGGATTTGTTACCCGTTGCCCTCTTTCTTGTTCCTGATGCTATGGAGGGTGGCTGGGGCTGGTTGGGGGAGGGGGGCGTGTGTGTTTCGCTGCTGTCGTCGACGTGCCTGCCCTAATTGTCATGTTCCCATCCACGTCCTGCACGTGCCGCAGGCCTCGGAAGATGGGGCCGATGTCCGGCCGGGAATGGAGGTACGATGGGAGGGAGGCTCGGGGCTCTTATGTATTTTACATGGGGCATCAAAACGCTGTCGTACCCCGATATGGCTATCGGAGTACGGCAGATTTGTTTGATGTAGGCAGGTGGTGGTGGGGCACAGCTGTGTGCATGTGCAGCCAACCTCCGATAGTGGGGCTGCAGCCGAAGTTATATATTAGGAGGGTGGTGACAGGGAGGGGGAATGGTTTCACTCAGGGAGGTGAGATGGAAGGGAGGGTTGGGGCTCCAGGTTTTGTATCCTGTAAGCTTACTGTTAAGCTCTAGGCTCTGTTGCCTGACTGTCAGATATGTCCACCCTACTGCCGCACTGCTGCAGAAGTCCATACTGGCGTCTGGGCAGGGGCTTTACCTGTCTAAAGCTGGAACCTGCCTTCCTGGATGTCTGCTTCACAAGGCGAGAGTAGTTCCTGCAAACTATGGTCAACATCACACCACCCAGCCGTACAGGAACTTCTGGGCATGAGGCCCCAGTGGATTCTAGAATGATTATTATTCAATCCACTTGCCTCAACCGGTATCTTTCGATACCACTATTTCATGGTTGTGTCACCCCCAAGCTCCCAGGCTCCCAGCCTCCCAGGCCCCCAGCCTCCCAGGCTTCCAGGTCCCCAGGCTCCCAGGCCCCCAGACTCCCAGGCTCCCAAGCTCCCATGCCCCCAGGCCCCCAGACTAGGCTCCCGGGTACCAGACTCCCATGCCCCCAGGCTCCCAGGCCCCCAGGCTTCCAGGCCCCCAGACTCCCATGCCCCCAGGCTCCCAGGTCCCCAGGCTCCCAAGCTCCCATGCCCCCAGGCTCCCAGGCCCCCAGGCTTCCAGGTCCCCAGGCTCCCAGGCCCCCAGGCCCCCAGACTCCCATGCCCCCAGGCTCCCAGGCCCCCAGGCTCCCAAGCTCCCATGACCCCAGGCTCCCAGGCCTCCAGGCTTCCAGGTCCCCAGGCTCCCAGGCCCCCAGGCTTCCAGGTCCCCAGGCTCCCAGGCCCCCAGGCCCCCAGACTCCCAGACTCCCAGGCCCCCAGGCTCCCAGCCTCCCAGCCTCCCACGCTTCCAGGTTCCTAGGCTCCCAGGCCCCCAGGCTCCCATGCCCCCAGGGGCCCCCAGACTAGGCTCCCAGGTACCAGACTCCCATGCCCCCAGGCTCCCAGGCCCCCGGGCTTCCAGGCCCCCAGACTCCCAGGCTCCCATGCCCCCAGGCTCCCATGCCCCCAGGCTCCCATGCCCCCAGGCTCCCAGGTCCCCAGGCTTCCAGGTCCCCAGGCTCCCAGGCCCCCAGGCTTCCAGGTCCCCAGGCTCCCAGGCCCCCAGGCCCCCAGACTCCCAGGCCCCCGGGCTCCCATGCCCCCAGGCCCCCAGACTCCCAGACTCCCAGGCCCCCAGGCTCCCATGCCCCCAGGCTCCCAGGTCCCCAGGCTTCCAGGTCCCAGGCCCCCAGGCCCCCAGGCCCCCAGACTCCCAAGCTCCCATGCCCCCAGGCTCCCAGCCTCCCAGCCTCCCAGGCTTCCAGGTCCCTAGGCTCCCAGGCCCCCAGGCTCCCAAGCTCCCATGCCCCCATGCCCCCAGACTAGGCTCCCGGGTACCAGACTCCCAGGCCCCCAGGCTTCCAGGCCCCCAGGCTCCCAGGCCCCCAGACTCCCATGCCCCCAGGCTCCCAGGTCCCTAGGCTCCCAGGCCCCCAGGCCCCCAGGCTCCCAGGCCCCCAGGCCCCCAGGCTCCCAGGCCCCCAGGCTTCCAGGCCCCCAGGTTCCCAGGCCCCCAGGCTCCCAGGCTCCCAGGCCCCCGGGCTCCCAGGCCCCCAGGCTCCCAGGCTCCCAGGCCCCCGGGCTCCCAGACTCCCAGGCCCCCAGGCTTCCAGGCCTCCAGGCTCCCAGGCCCCCAGACTCCCATGCCCCCAGGCTCCAAGGTCCCTAGGCTCCGAGGCCCTCAGGCCCCCAGGCTCCCAGGCCCCCAGGCCCCCAGACTAGGCTCCCAGGTACCAGACTCCCAGGCCCCCAGGCTTCCAGGCCCCCAGGCTCCCAGGCCCCCAGACTCCCAGACTCCCAGGCCCCCAGGCTTCCAGGTCCCCAGGCTCCCAGGCCCCCAGGCCCCCAGACTCCCAGGCCCCCAGGCTCCCAGCTTCCCAGCTTCCCAGGCTTCCAGGTCCCTAGGCTCCCAGGCCCCCAGGCTCCCAAGCTCCCAGGCCCCCAGGCTCCCAGGCTCCCAGGCCCCCGGGCTCCCAGACTCCCAGGCCCCCAGGCTTCCAGGCCCCCAGGCTCCCAGGCCCCCAGACTCCCATGCCCCCAGGCTCCAAGGTCCCTAGGCTCCGAGGCCCTCAGGCCCCCAGGCTCCCAGGCCCCCAGGCCCCCAGACTAGGCTCCCAGGTACCAGACTCCCAGGCCCCCAGGCTTCCAGGCCCCCAGGCTCCCAGGCCCCCAGACTCCCAGACTCCCAGGCCCCCAGGCTTCCAGGTTCCCAGGCTCCCAGGCCCCCAGGCCCCCAGACTCCCAGGCCCCCAGGCTCCCAGCTTCCCAGCTTCCCAGGCTTCCAGGTCCCTAGGCTCCCAGGCCCCCAGGCTCCCAAGCTCCCATGCCCCCAGGCCCCCAGACTAGGCTCCCAGGTACCAGACTCCCAGG
>NW_003307591.1:914886-917458 GCF_000143455.1 Volvox carteri f. nagariensis
CCCAGGCTCCCAGGCTCCCAGGCTCCCAGGCCCCCGGGCTCCCAGGCCCCCAGGCTCCCAGGCCCCCAAGCTCCTAGGCTCCCAGGTACCAGGCTCCCAGGCCCCCAGCCTAACAAGCTCCCAGGCGCCCAGGCCCCCAAGCTCCCAGGCCCCCCAGGCTCCCAGGCCCTCAGGCTCCCACACCCCCAGGCTCTCATGCTCCAAGTAACACAAGCTCCCAACGAAAACAAATGGACTTCTCATTTTTGAATGTATAGCCTGGTTAAGTTCGACCCTTCATGGTTGACTGGAAAGTGCATGGCACTCCCTTAGGGAGCCGGAGAAAACTGTTTACATCGAACTATCCAGTCATAAGAAGCCATTATCCTAATTCTGTAGGAATCAAGACAATTTAAACGTGGAAATCCCCTTTAGTTCTGGAAGCAAATGGACTTCCCATTTTCGAATGTGCAGCCAAAGTAGTCAAGCGACTGTATGCCGTGCATAAGCAGTCTGGAAAGGATTTGAACTTGATGCTATTTAGCCCAGCACAAGTAATATCCAACCTTGAGCGCGGATCTGGAGCATCTGCTGACGGAAGAGAAGAAATGAACAATGAACACAACATAACACAAAAATGCAAAATATACACGGACATAAAGTTAAAGAAATGAATACGACTTAGCCAGCTTGGCTGCTGGACCGCCATGCTTGCACAGTCGAACTACCTCGCTCACATAGTCCGCGGTTAGCTGGTTGCATGAATAAACAGAATGGTTCCACCTCAAATATATTCGCCGTTGGTGCCTTTCATTTGCGCCAGCCAATCTTTTGGCAGTACAGCGGCGACCCACAGGCAGGATCTGTACCTGTCTCATTATGCATTGCCACTCATTGCAGCATCAAACTAACAAGTGTTATCGTCTTTGTAATAATTACCTTACTCAGGATCAAGAGTCTCTGGCTGTGCTATAGTTGGCTCCAACCCGACCCTACTCTCTAACCCCATAGGCCAAATCTCTAAAGATGCTTAAGAGGTAATATCACAATGGAAGTCAATGATGATTTTGTGGGTGGATTTGGGATGCAGCCCACGCAGCCGTCGGACAATAGGCGCCGGATGCACGAGGTCCAGCTGCAGCTATGATGCAGCCAACGAATGACAAGTGAGTGGCATCATCAGCCATTGCATTGGTTCATTAGATGAGCGGTACATTTTAAACGTGTCCAGCAACGTTTGCAGTGCTGCTGGTGATAAGGCCACCAAAGCGTTTGAGGAATTCCTGGCCGTCATTGGAATGGAATATGACGACTTTGCCGAGTTCTATGGCAACTTGGCAACAAAGGACTTCACCATCGCGACCACGCTCCTCATGCCATGGCTGCACACCTGGGCAGCACCAAACCCAAGCAACAACCCAAAGTATGATGTTGTCTCATGCGAAGTAGTAAAATTTGGCTTGCATGTTCGACAATGCAACTGCTTGCTTGCATGATCTGCAGGACTCAAATGAGGGGGTTGCAACCCCATATGGTAAACTTGCTTCAGCAGGCATGTGTACAGAAGCGAGAAACGGGAGCTGCAGACGGCATCATCCACCAAAGCTCTGCCTACGATGAAGAAAGGTGACATAAGCATGATGCCGCTCTGCCTGAGATATGGGTGCCGGTTTGGAAGCCGTTGAGGATGGAGGCGTATGTTGGCTACTGGCTCATATCACGAGGCATGACACGTGAATAGTGACCACTGGTGAGTTGTTCTCTGGGGGAAATCATGATGTAACAGGTTGATTAAGGCAACTACCCAGGTTCAAACAGGATGAAGCCGTTGAGGAAGTATGTTACTTACTACTAGTAACTTGTAGCTCATATACGGAGCTTAAACTTGAGAATGGTGAAGTGTTCTCTGGGTAAGTCATGATAGAACGGGTTGGATTAGGCAAATGACCCAGTTCCGACCTGAGTTCGAATCCCGGGCATGCTTTTTCTGCTTGGGAGGTGATAGCTGTGACTACAGGTATCTACACAGTTGCGTCCATCACTCTGAGATTGACAGATGGTTGGGGACCCCCTGATTTTGAGGGGGAATAATTGTCATTCATGTGCAAGCAAACAAGGGCAACTGCAGTTTTTGGATTTTGTGTCAAATTACCTCTTGCTGCATATATTCTGTATGGAGTCTCCTATACAGGGTTTGGCGTATTTAACTTCTGATGGGCATGTTTGTCTGTCTACAGGGCCCACCCAGCAACCTGCAGCTGCTGTGGACAACACCACATGCTTTTCCCACCACACATCACCACGCAGAGTCAGTGGAAGGTTAAAGCAGTAGTAAGGTGTGTGGCATAAAACTGCATTCTAAGTTCCACATCACAGTCATTGCAGTTCTTGATGGTCTGACAAAGGTGCTACTGTATGCCCCTGCCTGATCTTTGCTGCATACAGGCTCACAAGCTGCTTGTGGAGGACTGCTGCTGCAGCAATGTCTTGTAGTGTTAACTAACGGCGATAGAGGACTAATACTAGGCATGACTACCAGAAGGTGTTAGGGTGGATAGTGCATGTGACCTATGATGTAGCATGTTTTGAGGCA